>NW_021637106.1:0-188693 GCF_004799145.2 Neltuma alba | reverse complement strand
AAAACATAAATTATACAAAAAATTAGAAATTTTTTTTTTGAATTTTTTTAAAATTGAGTATATAATAAATCATATAATAATCTAAATTTAATAAAATTATATATAACCTTTTTTATCAATTAAAACACTTTCTTATAACATGTATCAATTAAAATCTGTGATAGTCTCAAAAATAAATTTTAAATTCTTATAAAAATAAAATTTAATTTTTTATCATTGAACAATGTTTATGCATTTTTTTACTTGATTTTTACATGGGTTATAAACTTTAAGGAAATCAGGTTTAACTTAGTAAATTTATTAATTTGTGTTAGTTTAAAAATAAAATGTAGGAGGTTTGGATGGTAATAATGGGGTTTTTTAAATTTATTTTAATACTTGATATTTTTAAATAATTTTAATTTTTATGGTTTTTTTTTTCATAAATATCATTTTCTATGGTTATTCTCTCTATGCTCTCTAAATTTTAAGATTAGAGTCCTCAGTTTTGGGCCTATCAAATTGCTTGGCGTTCATGCCCATTTATTCCAAATCAATCACACGCGTCACGGATTGGATGGCCCAGGAAAGTTCTAGAAGTAGCAATCTCACAGAATATTAAAAATATTATGAAAAAGACCAAAATATCCCTTTTTTTTATTTTTTCATCTCATACTCTCCTCCTCTTTTTCTTTTCTTTTCTCCCTCTCTTCATCCTCATTTGATTCCAATCACCAAACTGAGTGGGTCTGGCGCGGGCAAATCTTTGGACAAGCTGCTGATCAAAACGGCTAGGAGAATTTTGCAAAATGTGAGGTAGGGATGAAAGGCTTAGACACCGAGCGCATGTATCCAGCTTGCACATCATGACTGGAGGCTATCCATCCGTACATTTAAATACTTGAATCGGTTCATTTTGTCTGGAGTACACATGAAAAATTAGTGAAAGAAATCACAGAATTTTAAATCAGTTAAATTTAATATCATGAGGAAAAACACATTCAAAATAAAATCTTTATATAAATTAAGAAATGAAAATAATTTTTATGCAACATTAAATGAATGGAAAAATATTTTATAAATTAAAAGAATAAAATTAAAATTTTAATATAAATTTGAAATACAATCTTTGTTCAAAACAAAAACAAATAATTTTTAAAAAAAATTATTTTTTTAATCCTTTGATTTTTAAGTCAATTATAACTTAATCTCTCAAATATGACTCAGTGTAATTAATCTTTCAATTTTTTATTTAGTTATAATTCTGTTCTTAATTTTTTTCTATTTAATAAATCAATCATTACATAGTTAACTCACCTTTGAGTTATTACCCAATAGTTCTGTATGACAAAAGTGCTGCTGACTAGGCTCCAATTAAACTCCACGTTTCATCACTCCATCACCCAGCCTATCAGTGATCTACACGTTACCATGTCCAATGAGCTGTTTCTGGTCTTGAACATCCCGCGTTTATTGCGCGTGCCAGCTATCCCCTCAACGACACGGTTTTGTTTGCGTTAAAAGAAAGCTGTCCGTAATCTTGAGATTATTTGATTTTTAATTAAAAAAGTGTATTGTAAGCTTTTAAAATTGAAAAATATATAGTAGATAATAACATAGTTAAAATTATTGTTGGCAAAAAAAAAAACCGTTTAAAAATTAAATCTTGAATTCCATCGCTTCATATCATAATCACATATCTATATATGCATATGCATATATATAGCATTCAAATATGTGGGACTGTGATTTGATGATCCCTAGCACTTTTGTCCAAGGGATACGCATTTTTTCATTGCTTTATTTACCCTTCTATTTTATATAGATCTCATCCATAATGATGAGCTTAATATTAAAGCACTAGAATATTATTCATTTCTGGACATACTGAAAACCTTTGGCCTTGTGTCTATATTTATTATTTATTACATAATGTAATGTTAGATATAGGACTTTTAAGTTGATTATATCGTACAGGTATGATTCACTAATTTATTTAATTTTTTAATCTAGACAAATTATTAGGTAGCTTTTATATGAAGGATTAGAAAATTATATTATAAATACGTTATTATCAGTTATAATAACCATCTTTTGTTTTTTTTATTTCATTTTATTTCCTATTCCATGAACCGAATATTTCCGAGAGAACGAATCGAACGATGTCGCTTAAGGTAGCGAACCTCCGAACCGCAAACGCAAAGGAAAGAAACCAGGCGGGGTTTCTCCCTATCTCAACACTCGCGTCCAGATACAATGTGCTTGTATTGGCCTATTGGGTAAGAGGTCCTTTCCTTCGCCCAGAAATACTATTCCAGTTCTAAATATAAGACATATTTTATAGTGTAAATTACACTATAAAATATTTACACTACAAAATAATTTTATATTTAGGATCGGAGAAGTATTTTGTTTTTTCTAGATAGGATTCAAAATATGATTTTGAGATAATTTCTGAAGAAAAGTAACAAAAAATTATTTTGAGAATAAATTTTGCATGAATAGATTTTATGAATAAAAATGATTCTAATAAAATAAAATACTTGAATAATCATTGTCAAAACACTTTTATCAAGCACTATAAATCACTTAAAGAACATAAATTAACATGATATTAATTACATAAAGAACAAATTTAAGTTTAAATTTTTAAATAATAATTAAATAAATAATATTTTTTGTCTAAATAATAATAGTATATAAAAATATAATTAATTAATAACTAATAAGGTGAAAATGTAATCAACACCCTGGGCACACATAAAAGTTTTTTTAACCTGTTGGATACATCAAATACACTTGAAAAAGTATTTTAAAATACTGAATGCATATGAACTATAATTAATATGTGTTCATATATTTATAATATAAAATTAAATATACTTTTAAAAAATGATAATCCGTTTTCAAAAACAATCATGGTTTTTCACCTCAAAAGCACAAATAATTCACTTTTGGAAAAACCATGATTTTCCATCCCAAAGTTTTAATCAAAAGTGATTTATAAAGAAAAAAATTAATGTTTGGATAGTAAGATTCCAAAATTCGTGGCCTGTTTCGCGCATACCCTAGGAGGTGCTAATGTTCTGAGATTTGCCAGTGGCAGTTATATACGGCTTCGGTCCCCCCCCCCCGGGGGGGCCCCGGCCAGCAGTTCTATGGCTTCGATAGCTATTTCTTTGTAAGCAGAGTAATTTTTTTCCTTTTAATATAAATTTTGATACTCCCAGATTTTTTTTATTTTGATTTTAGTTTTCAAATTTTTAAACTATAAAGTTTAGTCTCTTAAGAAGTATATAGTTTAAATTTTTTTAAATTATAAGAACTAATATTTTAGTGAAAAGAAACTTGAAGGATTAAACCTATAATTTAAAACTTAAAGATGATAATTTAAAAAATTGAAAATTATATTAACACATTTTTTTTATTATGTGCATCCATATGGAATAAGAGATATTTTAGTATTTTATGATTATGAAACTAATGATTTTTTTTAAAATGTCAAAATATTTAGATTAAATATGACAAACCTGTCACAAAACAGACATCCTGCTTCTTCTTCTTCTTCTTATTTTTTTTTTGAGACAGGAAGGGAAAATATCTGACCAGCAGGTTTATTTATGTTATCATTTTTGGTTTTTCTCCCAATCCTTCCACTGTTTTACGGAACTATAATTTAGATATATTTCTTTTTTTTACCCCATTATTATTGTCGGCTGATTTAAAAATAATTGTACGTAAAGGTATGCTTTTATTATGTAACTTTTATATAAATTTAGTTGAGTTTCCTAATCTTATGCAGTATTTAGTCATCTAACAGTTTCTCTACTATCATTGGCCCAAAAGAGTTAATATTTTTATATTAATATTGGTATTTTAACATTAATCTTAATAAATTATTATTTAAAAATATTCTTTCAATATCTAAAATATTAATCTTGTTATTTTTTTGAGAACTAACAGTTGTTAAGTTTAAAGTACTGAAAAATACTTGATAAAATTAAAAAAATTAAAAAACATTATGTATAATTATAAAAATCGCACTTATTCATTAATTTTTATATCCCCAAAGTTTCTCCGTTATTCCATTTCGTCTGTTTCTTGAGGTTTTAATTAACTCACATCTTGCGAGTTATTGAGTATTCTTTTAAGAAAAAATTTAAAAAAAAAATCTCTAAAATTTTAAAATCAAACAACTATTAAAATAAACAAAATTGATTTAAAATTTTAAAAGTTTTTTTTTTTTTTTAAGATTTTCACTTCTTTTGAATCCTTTTAATCATGAAACACCGTCACAGGTTTCCGCTTTCGGCCTAAAAGGTGTTGCTGAATAATTTACACGGATGATTCCAAAACACAGCTCATTACTGTAACTATTTATTTATTATTAATTACACATGGATGACTACAAACTTATCATCGGTAAAAGTGACTTTTATTTCAAATAACTTTTATAAATTGAAATTGACATTGAAAAAAAAATTAATAAGTCAATATGATGTTATTTATGTTTGTATAGGCTTTAACAACAAAATAAAAAGTCTTTTTGATAAATTAAAAATTTTTTTAAATAATTAATTAAAACATGTTTATATGTAAATAGAAAAGAACATATTTTTTTATTAAAGACACCCACCCACGCACTATGGGTATAAAATGTGATAATTTAAAAAATATAATTATAATTATAAAAATAGAAATTATTAATTTATGGTTGAGAAAAATTTAAAATATTAAAAGCTTATCACATAAAAATAATATTACCATATTTATCATTAAATTTTAGAATTTTATTTATAAAGGAAAAACTAATTTTCATTAGAGAATATTATATTTATTAAAATCTAAATAATATAAATATAAAATTATATTCAAAATATTTTAATGTTTTAAATTATTAATTCTTTTTGGCCAGAATTTGGATAATTCAATACATTATCCTCCTTTTGACCTTTTGTTTTTAAAAAGAAAAAGAAGAAAAAGAATTCAACCCTTTTTCAATGATGCGATGGATAAGCTTGGCTTCTTCTGTAACACCTTAAAAAGAATGTAACCCTTCTCAAATGATGCGCTAGATAAGCTTGGCTTATTTTGCCTGTTTTCTGTAATACCTTAAAAAAATGTAATGTCTCATTTAAAAAATTTGTATACTTAACATCCAATCAATACTCATAAGAATTTAAAAACTGTCTCAAAAATATAGGCTTGATTTGATGGTAAACCAAATTCAAAATAAGAGCGTGAAGCTAAGCTATTGAATTACTTTATTAAGAAATACGGCAATAATTTCATAAAGCCATGACAACTAAACATAATCACTAAATGCTTGAGAAGAAAAACGAAGCCCTCAATTCTAATTTTGGTGCCTTACCTTGATTTTCTACCTAATCAGCTAATCCTTCACCTTAAAAATGTTGAATGAGGCGAGTACTAATATTTTAATAACCTAGAATTTTACCATGTACATTTAACAAATGCAAACAATAATAAATTAGCCACGCAGACTGTTATATATATAACATCGACCGTTGATAAGATTAGTATTGGATATCAACTTAAACTTTATAACAGTTATATGCAAAACACATCAATATTTTCAGGGCAATGAAAGTAGATGCACGTTTTGAATCATAATGCTGCAAGACAAGAGGCCAACATGAGCTAAAAGTGAGGGAAGTGACTTTTCTCCTCTACTCTTACCATCTATTTCTCTTCCTCTACCCAAACTATATGCCGGTTTGGGCGTTAACATTGGAGGCTCTCCCCTTTTTTTCCCCCCAAAATCAATCCAGTATCCTAAAATAATCTTGAGTACACTTGATAGTTAAAAATATTTTTCAATAGTAGCTAGTATTTAGCTAATTGCACTCTGAATTACTTTTCTAGTAACATCCAGTATTTTAAAAATGAAGGCCACCACCACTTTTTTTTTTTGGTCAAACTAATATCTATTACTCTGAAGCCTAAAATAATTGCTAGTGCATTTAACACTTGAAAATATCTTTACAGCAGCACCCAGTATCTAGCAAGTTGGACATGTAGTATTTTTTTCAGTAGCACATGATGTTCTAAACTAATTTTAGGATATTGGGTATTATTACAAGAAAATAATATGGAGTATTGGATGTACAGAAAATTAATAATGTTGGGTGCTACTGAAAAAATAATTCAGAATGTAACTTACGAAGTACTAAGTACTACTGAAAAATATTTTAAAATGTCAAGTACACTAAAAATTATTTTAAGATATTAAATACTACTAAAAAATCTTCAAAGTAAAAGATGTTGATTTCCCCCCAAAAAAGAAAAAAAGTGGAGAGCCTTGAATTTTAACACCCAAATCGGCATAGTTTTGGGCGGAGGAGGGGGACTGAATGGTAAGGTAGAGGAGGAAAGCCGCTCCCGTCGTGTGTGAGGCCACCGCTTGCCTAGTAAGTAGCAAGACCACCCGCAAACCTGGATTTCGACAATTAACCCGATATGTCCTTGATCTTTAAATCCTTAGATCATGTTTAGTATGAAACATTAAAACTAAGAGATAAGAATTGTGATTAGTATTAAAAAAACCCCAATAAAGAGTTTTTATTTCCAAAGTACCTTCTTGTTGCGATTATAACTGCTTGTAACAACTGACCTTTTATTTCGTTTCTATCTAATTAATTTACAATTAAATGATGAAGGATATTATTGGAATAAATCCAGTAATCATCATTACTTTTTCCCTAAACATTTTACATCATAAAACATAAAGCCACTCACAAATGTCTTACTATCTCCAGTTTTTAATATAAAAACTAGTTGACTAATTTAAATAGATTAAGAAAATTAATTAAGTTATTATTTGTAATAAATATGTATTATCTTTCCTAAAATGTCTTTGTTAATCAAGTGTATTAGTTAGAACTACCATTATTAGAAGGACTACCTTGAAAAAATAAATAAATATGAGAGACAAAATAGATTGGAACTTTATATTTATAACCAAAATAAAAATTAAACAAGCTCTTATATTAAGGAGCGGAGGCAGTATTTCATTATTCCATAATTCTATTTAAAATTCTTTGTTTTAATTTAAATGGAAAAATGACAAATAAAGATCCCCTAATATGCGAAATCATGATTTGAGACTCTCAATTTAGAAAATGGCAAATAAAAACCCGGTCCCATATTGCAAATATAAAATCTTGGTGAAATATCTGAAATGCCCATCGGCCAAGTGACAAGTTGACTATGGGAAATGACAAGTTCACTTTAGCGAATGACAACTTCAATAGACCAAATCACAACTTGGCTAAGAATATACCAAATGACAAATTGACTACAAGAAATGACAAAGTCACTTTAGGAAATGACAACTTCAACAGATCAAATCACAACTTGACTAAGGGCATTTCAGACATTTCACCAAGATTATATTTGTAATATGGGATCTGATTTTTATTAGCCATTTTCCAAATTAAGGGTCCCAAATCGCAATTTCACATATTGGGATTCTATTTGTTATTTTCCTAATTTAAAACTCATAGTTTTCTTCTATAAGTTTTCTAGAGATTTCCTGGCCAAGACCCAAACAAAAACAAGAAGAAGAAATATTGAAACTTTGAATTTTTTTAATTACAACACCAAAGATTCCCTTTCGAATTTGTTGCCGCAACCCACCTTGCGGCCGTCCCATTTGCTTCCTTGTTAAGTTTTCCTCTATGCAGTATGACTTGGAACTGAGATAACTAATCTAGACGCGTAAAATTAGGAGCCACTTGATAAATGGGCCCACTTTTAAAGATAAGTTAATCTCATGGAATCTAGGATTTGCAACTAATTGCTTTCCCAAGTCTTTGTTGACTGAGTCTACACCTCACCAACAACCCTCAAACACACCGCTTTACTAGAAATGCTCTGCATATTCATTAACCGAAAAACTGAGTCCAAATACATCTGAAAAACGGACTGACTTACAATAGTCTAAAACTGGACTCCTTTTATAGAGCCCAAAACAACATAACCGAAAACTATAAACAAGAAAGGAAAAGAAGGCCTGTATAAGTAATACAGGCAAGATAAATAAGTAAATATCCTGAAGTACAAAATACCCTTCCTATTTCCTACGCTCCCACTCAAGTTTGGGACTAAACAAATTAATAGTCTGTAACTTGCTCAATAATCTTCTTTGTACTTCTCTAGTGACTGCTTTAGTGAGTATGTCTGCCTCTTGTTCCCTTGATCTTACATACTTCAGATCAATTTGTTTGGATTCCCATTTCTCTCTTACAAAGTGACAATCCACTTCAATATGTTTGGTCCGCTCATGGTAAATCAGGTTGGCAGCAATGTGGATAGCAGCTTGACTATCACAAAAATATTAACCGATCCTCTGTGAAAAAATTCAAGTCTTGCAGTAGTCTTATGCCCACTTGATTTTAGAAGTTGCCATGCTTAATGCCCTGTATTCAGCCTCTGCAGATGACTTAGTCATAGTCCCCTACTTTTTCATTTTCCACATCACCAATGAGCCTCCAAACTTCAATAAGTATCCTATGACAGATCTTCTAGTAATTCCACATGATGCCCAATCAGAATCACAAAACATGTGAATTCTGGCTCTCCTTCAGAACTAAGGAATATCCCCAACCAACAGATCCCTTGAGATATCTCACAATGCCCTTTGCTGCTGCCATATGCGATCTGGTTGGCTCTGCATGAATTGGCTCAAAGGATATACAGAGAAAGAAATGTCCGGGCGAGCCATTGTTAAATAAATAAGCTTACCTATTAACCTTCTATATCTTTCTGGTTCATTTACAAATCTTCCTTCTTGGTTTTACCTTCCATGTATGGGCAACAGTTTAAGATTCTGTGGCATTGGAATAGCAAGAAGTTTACAACCAGTCATTCCAGTTTCTGTCAACATATCAAGCACATATTTTCTTTTTGATAATATTATACCAGATTCTGACTTAGCTACCTCTATTCTAAGAAAATATTTCATTAAACCAAGATCTTTAATTCTAAAATTGTTGTGTAAAAAATCTATTGTGTCTTGAATTGCAATCTCAGCACTTCCAGTGAGTAAAAGATCATCAATGTAAACTAAAATCAGCACAATACCTTCATTATATTTTTTTAACAAACAAGGAATAATCATTCAAATTCTGTTTAAAGCCTCCCCTTATCAAAGCACTAGATAATTTCCGGTTCCATCGTCTAGAAGCTTGTTTCAAACCATATAGAGATTTTTTTAATTTACAAACTAAGTTCTCCTCCTTACTTTCAAAACCTTAAGGAATTCTTATGTAAACTTCCTCATTTAAATCTCCCTGTAAGAATGCACTATGAACATCCATTTGGTGAAGACTCCATCTATTTATGGCAGCCAGCTTAAGGACCAGACAAACAGTAAACATTTTCACAACTGGTGAGAAAGTCTCATGATAATCTATTCCCTCTCTTTGACTATAACCTTTAGCTACTAATCTAGCCTTATATTATCTATGCTCCTATTAGAAGTATACTGATTTTGTATACCCATCTACATCCTATGGGTTCTTACCCTTAGGTAAAGTTACAATATCCCAAGTTTTCTTATTCTCTAAAGCTGTCATTTCACATCTCATGGCATCGACCCATCTTTTATTTAAAGCAGCATGTTCATAACAGGTTGGTTTAGATTCAGAATCAATAGATGAAGGAAGCACAAATGATTAGAAGAAATATTATCATAAGAAATGTGGTCATGAAGAGGATACTTGCATTTACCATCATACTTTATATTCACATGGGAGACCACATCTGAGAGGGACATAGTCACTAGACCATATAGGTAGATGTCTCTCTCTGTTCGGTCTAGTCTGACTTCCAGCAGGAGGAGTACCATTCAGATTATCAATGCCATTAGGGATGTTCATCGATTCTCCAACATCATTGGATTGAACTTGATTATTCCTTTATTAATGATTGGTTCTTGATTACTTTTTGTTGACATTCTTACTGATTCATACCAAAACATGTCCTTTAAAAATCTTGGTGTACTCCCCCTTGCTCTTTATGACATCTTTGAAAGGGAATCTTTCTTCAGCAAAACTAACATGACAACTAACCAAAACCTTTTGTTTTCTAGATTTAAAAGGAGGAATCCCTTTTGATTCTCTGGATAGCCCAGAAAAACACAAGGAATTGCTCTAGATTGTAATTTGTCTATAAGTTTCATATTAGTGGAATAAGCTAACATCCAAAAACTCTTAAATGACTTAAATCAAGTTTACTTCCATAAACCTTCTCATAAGGAGTTTTATAACCTATTATTTTGGAAGGAATTCTGTTAATCAAATGAACAGCCATTTTCACACACACGTTCCCCCCAATAGCATGTTGGAACATTAGACTCTATTAGTAGACTTCTAGTTAGCTGTATTATGGTCCTATACTTTCGTTCTAACCATCCCATTTTGTTCAGGGGTATAGGGGCAGGATGTTTCATGCATTATGCCATTTTGCTAAAAGTAAGATCTCATCTCATGATTTTTAAATTCAGTTCCATTATCACTTCTCACTCTTCTCACTCTCTAACATGCTTATCAAACTGATTCAAAACATATGCAATAAAATTCTTACATGCATGACAGATTCAGATTTATTCCTCATCAAAAAAATCCAAGTCCCTCTAGAGAAATCATCAACCACAGTGAGAAAGTATTGATAACCATGATATGTTGGTGTCCTATATGGACCCCACACATCTATATGCAGGAGCTCAAAACAACATTTAGTCTTTATACAGCTAGCAGTGAAAGGAAATTTTGTTTGCTTGGATTGAACACAAACATCACAACCTTTATTCAATGAAACATCAGAGTTTATTACAAAATCAAGGTGTTGCATTACAGAAAGGGGCGCATGTCCTAATCTTTTATGTCATAGAGATATTTCAGAACAATTTTAAATACCATAACTATTTTGAACAATGTTCACAACATGATGATTTCTTTCTATTTTCAAAACATATAACCGTGCAAATTCTTTACCGATCAGCTTCATCTTCCCCATCCCAAACGCCCTGCATTAAACATAGGTCAAGGAAGAAAGAAGCTATGCATTTATGCTCTTTTGTAAGCCTTGAAATGGAAATTAAATTGAACTTGAGTTTAGGAGCAACACAACATCAATTAGAGCTATTTTATCAGAAATTTTTGCCTTTCTTATATGAGTAACAGGCACATGATTACCATGAGGTATCTTTATGGATTTGATTGGTCCATCATAAATTCTATAATCTTCTAAAAGACTTAAACTACCCACCATGTGAGTAGTGGCCCCAGAATCCAGAATCCATGTTGAATAAGAAACATTGTAAGTCATAGGAATAGCCAAACCTGTACTAGTGAGGGCATGCACTTTAGGTTCTGAGTCCTTTTGAAGTAGCTCCAAAATCCTTTGGTACTGCTCTTGAGTAAAGCTAGGCACCACAAAAGTTGCCTCATTCAGGTATGCTTCTTGAGCAGAAAACGAATCAGTGACTCCTTGATTCATTTATTTAGTTGTCTTGTTTCTTTCTGTTTCCTTTAAAGTTCACTGGTAGCCTATGATTGATAATAGTTGTCCTTTGTATGTCCTCTCTTGTGGCAATGTGAGCATTCTGGCAAGTTCTACTACCACGTCCTCTACCCCTACCCGTCCCACAACCTCTAGTCGTCATTGCTATACCCTCTGTGGGTGAGTTTCGTTCTCCATTGATAATAGCCTTGAGTCTCATCTTGTATGATCATTGAGTAAGCTTCATTAACTGATGGTAGAGGATTCATTAGGAGAAGCTGGCTACGGGCTTGAGAGTATGAATCATTCAACTCGAGCAAAAATTGTAATAATTTTTGTTCTTGAATGACATCCAGATAGGTTTTTGATGTTGCACAAGTACATGAAAGTTACCAAGGCCGATTGCTCATCCCATAGTTTCCTTCAATCTTGAATAGTACACAGATGCCGACAATGAGCCTTACCTTAAAGATGTGATTTCGCGATGCAAGGTGAAAATTTGTGCGCCATTCTTTTTTTATCAAAATGCTCCTTTAAAATCCATTCAGACAAGATGTGCATTCTGGAAGAAGATAACTCCGTTTGCCAATTCTTTTGAGATTGAACTAAAAATCCAATAAAGAACAACTGCATTGCAATGGTCCCTCACTGCTTTTTCAATTCGGAATCTTGATCACTCTTTCTTACTGGATCCATCGACGAACCCTAATTTGTTCTTTCCTATCAACCCTAATTTTTCAGTGCCCGTCAAGGCGTGTTGAACGATTGAAGATCCTTGCATGTTTTGATGGGTGTAAAAACAGGGGATGGGAAAATGGCAGATTCTCCATAGCCAATTTTTCTTCTTCTGCCGTTTTTTCTCTTCTTCTCGATGAAGGATGATGATCTGGGTTTAGTTTAAGGCTAGCTACTCCGATGAAGGCAAACCTTAGGCTCTGATACCATGTTGACTAACTCTACACCTACCTCACCAACAACCCTTAAACACAATCGCTTTACTGGAAAATGCTGTACATATTCATTAACCGAAAAACTGAGTCCAAATACATCTGAAAACAAACTGACTTACAATAGTCCAAACTAGGCTCCTTTTATAGAGTCCAAAACAACATAACCGAAAACTATGAACAAAAGGAAAAGAAGGCCCGTATAAGTAATATAGGCAAGATAAATAAGTAAATATCCTAAAGTACAAAAATACCCTTCCTATTTCCTTTCCTACAGTCTTGCCAGTCGCTACTGTAGTTGTAGCTGGTTTTGCAGTGCACATTGGATCTAAATTTCCTTGTCATCTTGCCCATCTCTTATTTATTTGCTTGATAGCTGTTATTTTGTAAATGCTTTTGTGGATTAACCCAACCTTCCTTAAAATTTAACCTTATTTTAATTTTAATTCCTAGAATTTGAAAACTAATAGATTTAATCATTGAAATTTAATCTTATTTTGGATTTAGCAGCTGAAATTTAAAATTAGTAGTTTTGGTTCTTGAAATTTTAACCCCATTTTGATTTTAGCTCTTAAAAAATAATGTTCCGGAGACTAAAAGTGTTTAGCTAGATCCAAATGAAATCAATTTAAGGGATTAAAACTTGTGATTTCAAATTTAGGAACAAAAACTAAGATGAGGTCAAATTTCATGGATCAAAACTATTAGTTTCAATTTCAGGGATTATAACCAAAATGAAATCAAATTTCAGAGACCAAAAATTTCATCAACCCATGATTTTTATCATTAGTTTGTACATAAAATGACAAATAACAGTGTGATTTTATGTTTTTTTATTTTTTTTAAAATCAAACTACGGTTAAATTTGATAAATAGCCATATTAATAATTAAATGATTGTGATATGATTATATGGATGTTGATGAAAAATGAAAGTCACCAAAAAAAACCCTCTTGTAACTAAGAGAGAACGTAAGAAGTTTAATTAGGAACAATTTAGTATTTTAAATTTATATTTTTATATTTGATGCTTCTAATATTTACAATTCTTATTATCTTTTTTGGAAAATTTATTCTCTTTAGAATTTCGGTAATTTTCTCTAATTTTTTTAATTTGAAATATTTAATGTTTTTAATATATACGTTTGTTGAAGATGTTAGATTTCTTGCAAATACACACATGCACATATATTTTCGATTAAGTTATGAGATTATAAAATGATATAATTTTAAGAATATTATATTAATATGTCAAATTTACAATTCAAAATTTTTAAATGTATTTTTATATACATTTGTTAAAAAAAATTACTCAAATTTTCAACTAATTGTTGATTTTTTTTAAGTAAAATTACTTTTTTGGGCAAAAAAAGTAAAAATTACTTTTTGAATAAAAGAGTAAAAAATAACTTTAATCATCAAAATATACTGAAAATATTTAACAAATAACTAGTAAATATTAAACTGTCAAAAAAGAAAATTTTAGAGTTTCAGTATAATGATATAATAATAAGATTTATTTTAGGAAAAACTAATTTGCTAGTCCTTGTAATTTAACTGGATTTTGAATTAGTCCTTAAATTTTTTTTTTTCTTTTTATTGAATTTGCATAGTTTTTCAGCACAGAAGATTTCAAGATCAATTCCATTGGTTGGGGCAGGATGATGTGGCCTTTGACCAAGCCCGCACTCTTTGATAGAAAGGTGCTCCTAGCTTGCTCGGGGTTGCCATTTTCAAAAATCCAGTTAAATTTGGTTCAACAAAAAGAAAAATCTTTAGGGATCCAGTTCAAAATATGATGAAACTATAAGGACTGAAAAATTAGTTTTTTTAATTTATATATTTTTTTAATTACAAAATATATGTTATGTAGGAAAATTTTTTTATGTTATTTTGGTTTCTAAATATAAGATTTATTTTGTAATATAAATGTGTATTGCATGTAGATTTATAGTTAGCAGAGGAGGGAGTATTATATTTTTGAAGGACCAATCACATTGAGAAGCCACAAATAATAAGTTTGTCCGCATTCCTTAGCTGCTATTTGTTCTATATCTTCATTCTTCTCAGGATTTGATTCAACTATGCTTTGTATCCGTTTGGAACAGTTTATAAATAGCTTATAAGCTATTTTTTAATAGTAATTTACAGAATATGAGGAAGTAATGTGAGAGGAGTTTTGTTTCAACTTACGTGAAACGTGCTTATAGGAGATTTCTACCGCTTTGTCAAATGGGACCTTTGTTGTGTTGGGTTAGAAAACGCTTTGTTGTAAGGTTGACAAAATTTTGGTTTGGTATTATAAGTGTTGATCCAAATGAAAGGAATTGAGGCACCTTAGCATCATGTTTCAAGTTTTGATTTTTGGGACAGTATATATAGAAGAAAAAAAACATTCTTAGGAGGGGTCTCTACTATATGCCTAACAGTACTTTGAGATACTAGTCTTTTACTGTTTGGGTGAGGATACAACCCAAAAATTTTTTTGATTTGGTTGGTGGAACCAAGTCAAAGTCATTTTTCTTTTTTGCTTTTTATTTTTTTCACAGAGCCCAAAATAAGTGAAAGCACTTAAGAAATGAAAAAGTAGACATCGAAAATATTTACTAAATTTCATGCAAATCTATTTAAAATTCTATATTACATACAGGACATTATTTTCTAATAATGTGTATACTTTTTTTTAAGGAAAATTGGCGTTGATGTAAGTTTCATTTCCATTTTTCTTCGTGCAGTACTTCAAGTTGGAAGTGAAATTATTGGGGCATTTGGTCTTTGACCAAATTAAATTGGATTGAATTAATTATTTATGCTAAATATTTTATTTGAGAAAACCATGTCTCTTATTGCTAGAGATAAAAAGATGGTTTAATTCATGATATAACATATAAATATTTACTAATAAGCATTATGTGAATAACTTTTATTTACAAGAATTTGACGAGAAGGCAGAGCGAAGACTTTGAATGTCAAAACCTAAACATTTGACTTCTCTATGAATTATCCAAAACATAGGCCATGTATTGGAAATATAAAAAATCAATAAAAAATTGCTTTAAAACATAGTTTCTCTGTGAACCAGAACTGGTGACATTCCCCTTTGATGCACATTTAGAAAACTGCTTCTGTTTCTCTCTATCTTTTGACTCTGGACATCCCTATAGTTTACACATTTTTTAAATTAAATCCTTATGATTTAGAGTTAATATGCAAATTTATCCATAAACCTATCTCAATTTGCCAGCCATGCTATGCGGTTTTTTTCAAATGGCAGGTTGGTTTTTTTCAATTTAGCTTTTAGGATTAAAGTGTATCTAGTATTTCGAAATATTTTCTTAAGTGCATCCAACACTTCAAAATATTTGTGGTACATCCAGTACCTCGATGTATTTTCTAGGTGTGTTCAGACTTTGAATTTTTTTTTTTTGTCTTGGTGCTGGATGCACCAAAAATATTTTTGAATACTAGACGTATCTAAAAATATTAAGATGCTGGATATACCAAAAAATATTTTGAAATGTTAGATGCACCTAAAATAATATTTTAAACTACTGGATGTACTTGATAAAATATTTTGACAGATGCACATTAATCCTAAATTTTAAAATAATATTAATAGGCACATGTGAATTTTTTTTATATTTTATTTTTTCCCTTCACCTGCCAGCTTCGATGTCGTCAAGGCCCTCTGGTAAAAAACAAAAAAAAGATATCGTCAAGGCCGCATACTTTCACTTTAGTATTTCCAGTCAACAAGTGGGACCCATTAAGTTAAAGGTGGCGAATGTCTGTGGTCACAGTTCAGAGTCGGTTATTTCTAGTTTGTTTATATTTGTGGTGTTTGACGCGCGTGTAACCAAGGGGAAACTGGGGAGAATGCCTCTGCTAAAAACAGTGGCAAGCCAGGGTTATTTATTTTTAGTTTAATTTTATTTATAGGAAAATAAATTAAACTAAAAATAAATAATTATATGATATTTTTATTTTTATTTTTTTGTGGAAAAAGAATCAAATAATATGAAAAAATATTTAAGTACAAAGCTGAAGTCAAATAAAATAAGAAAATTTAAGGGCCTGTTTGGTTTTTTTTTTTGAAAACAATTTTTTGTTTTTAAAAACATAAAAATAAAAAAAATTGTTTGGTAATTTGCTTTTAGTTACTTGTTTTTTTTAAAAAATAGTAACATGTTTTTAAAAACTAAAAAACTAAAACAACTTTCACATGTTTTCTTGTTTTTGTTTTTGTGTTTTTTATTTTTTGTTTTGAAAATTTTGAGAAATCTTCTTCTCTTCGTACTTACTATCCACCACTTATCATTACTAACAACAATTATCACTTACCAAGTGTGATTTTCTATGATTTTTTTTAAACATGATATTGAAAATTATTATCTAAACAAATTCTTTTGTTTTTTGTTTTTAAAACTTGTTTTAAGAAACAATTTTATAAAATTGTTTTGAGAACAAGAAAACAAAGAACAAAAGCAAACAGGCCCTAAATAACACAAGATGAGAAACATGAAGCACTACGTCTAAACTAGAGAGCAATTGACCAAAAGAGATTTTACTTCAAGATTATTTTATTAGTTCTGTCTTTATAGTTATTAAGCTGAACAAATTGTTTGACCGAAGCCAAAGCGAATGACTATGCAAACAGAAGAAAGGATAATTGATGACTAATAAAGGGAGGACCACAAACAACCCCTTAAGTTTCCAATCATTGAAAATGCTCCAAAAGTTGAACCCGAAAACAAATCATAGATTTACATATTAAAGATTTGTTCCTTGCTCTCTGCACGAGAATAGCCCAACCAGTATTGTTAAAAGGGATTACTGAATCCCAAAGAAGCCCGATAGAGATTGAAGGCGAGTTAATTAACTGATAAAAGAATACAAGATCAAAAATGGAGATTGCATTATTGATCTCTTGTGCAACTACAAGAGGATTTGAGACAAATTTTTTATGCAAAGCTGCGTTTCTTTTCCTCCAAATAATATTGATAAGAGTTATAACAACTTTCACTAGATAGTGGAGATTATACTGATACAAATTAGTACGAGTATCCTCTAACTAAAATAGGAAGCTTGGAGGATCTACATTGTCCAAACGATATATATATATATATATATATATATATATTCCTTTCCCCTGTTACCGACATTGCATTTAGACGACCTTTTTATTTGGCCTACTTCCTGTTTTTGTTTTTGTTTGATAAGCAAGAAAGAGGATAAACGCCCAAACTCATCATATTTGAACAATTCAAATCTGATTTGCATAGTTAAAATTTAATTCTTTTATTTTTACTTTTAAACAAAAACTTATTTTAAAAAAAAAAATAAAAATTAAGAGATTATCTTTATTTGAAATTCTATACTCAAAATAATTATTTTAAAAAATAAAAATAAGAAAATCCAGATATAAAAACAAAGAAAAAAAGAGAAACCCCTTAATTTACATAGTGAAGAACCTCGAGGTGCCAAATGTTATGAACGCAAGCGCCACGCTTAGCGCTTGTTTGGATCATCACCTTGCCAATATTTCCTCCATTTCAATTTATAAGATTTTTTTTGAATAACTTACAGAAACTAATGAATCACAATAAATACAGATTTTCTTTGCCTACACATTAAATATAGTTAAATCAAATTATTTTAAAAGAAGTACTATATATAACTTTGTTGGCAAAAAAAAAACTATAAACTTTAAAAAAAAACTTTTATTTAATATGAATCTCTAATTAATGAGGGATGTTCACTACAAGAAAATGTTGAATTAGCAGCGGAACATTTCTAGCGGTTTTTAGAAAAACCGCTGCAAATTACAGACGGTTTGACCATTGCCCGCATATTTCTAGCGGTTATCACCTAACTGCTAGAAATTCAGAGCTAGAAAATTTCCCGGGTTTTGACAGGAACTTGGCGCTAAAATTGTAGCGTTTATTTTCTAGTGGTTCAGGCCAATAAACCGCTAGATACTGAAAATTACTAGCGGTTGATACATGAACCGCTAGAAAGGTTTTTTTCCCGAGGAGTTTAGAAATTTCTAGCGGTTCATCTAGAAACCGCTAGAAATTGCTAGCTGTTCATGTAAAAACCGCTAGAAATTACTAGCGGTTTTTACATGAACCCCTAGAAATTTCTGTAAATTCCCGAGGCGCTTGGTGATCGTTAGGCTTTCTAGCGGTTTTTCCAGAACCGCTAGAAATTTCTAGCGGTTTTGACAAAAACCGCTAGAAATTCTCGGCCTATATATACCCCCTCACTTTCACTTCTTCAATCGTTCAGGAAGCGAAGCTCTGCTGAATTTTCTCCACAAAATATATTCGAGTTCTAGTTCAGTTGCAGATCCTTATTTTCAGATAAAAGTAGTAATTTATTGATAGATAATTTTTATTTTTATGTTTTATTTTATTTAATTTATTATGTTGTGGCTTATAAATAATTTTTCTTTTTATTTTATTTATAAATAATTACTATTTGTTGTTATTAGGATGAGTCGTCGGCCAGGGAAGGAGCCAGTTGATCCTGAGAGAGCTGGACCCAGTGAGGTTCATCATGATGCTGGTGAGCCATTCCTCAGCATTCATGACTACGATCTCAGCGAGGAGGATATCCTCAGTTTTATAGAGCAGGATGATATTGAGCGGACTGAGGAGGCTCATTTTACTGGGGATGAGCAACCCCATGCTGATGCTGATGCTGCTGACGAGGAGGAGGAGGAGCAGGATCAGGGGAATGAGAATCCCCAGGCTGCGCAGCGTCCTGCTCCGAGACGTCAGGCTGGTTTTGAGGTGGAATTTGTCGGTTAGTATTTATTTAACTTTTTAAAATTTTGATAAGTATTTAATTTATATAGAAATTGTATTAATTCATTGATATATAATTTATTTCTTAATTAAATTTTGCAGACACTGAGGGGAACAGGTCCTCTAGGAGGCTGACAGCCAGAGAGCTGTCTATGATGACGAGCGGACGAGTGGTTGTGCCGCTCAATGAGTTGGGCCAACCGACGAAGAAAGGTGGCCAGTTGTACAACAAGTACGTGCGCCTCCTTGGTCAGCAGTGGACGCTGTTCCCTATCTACGTGCAGGACTGGAAGAAGATCACCTCAGAGAAGAAGTAGCAAGGTTGGGAAATGATGAAGGTAATATAAAATTGTTATTTATAATTTTTTTTAATTTAAATAAATGATTATATATTTTGTTTTCAAATAATTTAATTGTTTGATTATAATTTTTTGTTTATTTAATTTGTTTGTTATTTATAATATTTTTAAAAGTAGTTAAATGAATATATTTTTTTTATTTAAATTATTTAAAAGTAGTTAAATGAAAATAATTTGTTATTGATTTCATTAATTTATTACTTATAATAATTTTAAATTTAGTTGAGTAAAAATATTTTTTCATTTAAATTACTTAATTGTTTAATTATTATTTGTTTTTGATATAATTTATATTTTATTTATAATATTCTTTAATTAGTTAAAAACTAAATATTTTTATTGAAATTGCTTAATTGTTTGTTTATAATTTGTTATTTAGTTAATTTATTATTTTAATCATAGAGTAAATTTATTCTGGGGGAGGAGTTGAGGGCTGACACGATCAAGAGGCTTGGGATGGCATGGAAGAACAGGAGGGCCGACCTGTGGAGGGAGAAGAAAGGTGACGGGACGAGGCCCCTCCAGGAGATACTGGCAGATGTACCTGGTGGAGTCCCGGAGCAAGACTGGTCCAGTTACGTCTATTTTAGGATGACGGCTGACCAGATGGTATGATAATATTGTATTAATTATAATTTCTTTATTTTTTATCCGACTTGACTAATTTAATTTAATTTTTTTACATTTTGCTTCAGGCTCTTTCTAGGAGAAATGCTGGGAGCGTCAGGCATCAGACGATACGTCATAGGGCTGGATCCAGGAGCTTTGCGATCACTTATGACGAGATTGTGAGTACTTGAAATAAATTTATTAAATATGTATATGTATTTAATTTGTAACTAATTATTTCTTTGATTTCATTTACAGAGGGAAAAGATACGGCAGGAGCGGGGATACACGGCCACTTATGGCGAGATGTGGCCGATGGTGTATAGACCTCGAGACGGGCGTGCGTCGGATGAGGTTGAGGAGATAGCGGTAAGTAATAAATTAAATATTAATATAATATCACAGTGTAAATATCATTATATTATAATTAACTTCTTTATATTAATTTTGGTAGGTACGGATGACTCAGGTCGATACCGAGTTGCGTGAGTCTCAGGGGTCTGCCTTGGATCCCACCGCCTCACTTTTAGCGGGTCGTGGCCGGCCGCAGCACCCTGGTCGAGTTAGCGGGCTTGGACTTGGACCTACACCGACTAGGTTGGCCCGCTCAAGTGACGCTGGCCCTTCATATACTGCCGGGAGCTCTCAGGCGAGTGCGAGAGCGAAGCGGCCAGGTTCCTCATCCTCAGAGGAATTGCGAGAGGAGCTCAGACAAGAGTTCGAGGCCAGGATGGAGGCCAGGATCGTGGAGCGTGATCGTCAGCTGCAGGAGCGTGATCGTCAGCTGCAGGAGCGTGATCGTCAGCTCCAGGCGCAGCTTGACCAGCTCTTGGCAGCTGCTACGGCTTGCGTCATGTGGTGGTCAGTATAGCTCCAAACATCTCGATTCCTGAGATCCCCGACCTACACCTACCACCAGTCCCGCCCCTACCCCCCATCCGCCAGTCCAGTCCCAGCAGGTTGAGCGGCCTGCCCACCCCCGCCGGAGGATCCAGCAGAGGATGATCACGATGATGCTGCTTCTACCCCTCACCCATGATTTATCTTGCTTTCATTGTATAGGATTTTATTAGAATTTTGATTTTATGATTTTATATACTATTTAGATATTTATTTAAATTTTATATTTATTTGTTTACTTTATTTATTTATTTCTATAATTTTATTTATGTCAAGTATTAATTAATATTGAAATATTTATTTATTTATTACAACATCAACATTACAATTTATTAAACACGTTAAACATGTTAATTAATCAAAATAATTCTATAATCATTTATTAATTTAATAAATATTTATTTTTGTAATGTTATTAATTTATTGCGCAGTATTTATATTTAATATTTAAAAATAATATCATTTCTAGCGGTTTATAAACCGCAAGAAAATCACGGCGAAATATTTGTAGTGGTTCTAAACCGTTAGAAAATTCAACCGAATTTCATTACAACGCGAACTTTTCTAGCGGTTACAAAACCGCTAGAAAATTATGTATTTCTAGCGGTTTTTTAGACACTGCTAGAAAATTACACAATTTTCTAGCGGTTTTGTAACCGCTAGAAATTTCAAAACCGTTGGAGACAAAATTCCCGTTAAAACCATTAGAAATTTCTATCGGTTTGTAACCGATATTTTGAATTTCTAGCGGTTAATAACCGCTGGAAAATGAAAATTTTCGTTAAAAACCGCTACAAATTTGTAGCGGTTTTGTAACCGCTACAAAAAAATGACCGTTCCACTTCGTTGACAGCCTCCTTTATAAGCTGAAGCACTCCAACTGAATTCCATTTTAACTTCTCTTTGAGCTTCCTGTGTCATATTTTCACGAAATTTGAGCATTATTAGTGATGGATAGTCGTGGATCAACTTGCACCGGTCGACTCCGCAATACTTGGCTGGTCTAAACTATTTCTTGGATTTTGCTTTCGCCAATGCTGCCGTAAATGGTAAGATTCAGTGTCCCTGTCCTAAATGTAATTTCAAAAGTGGCATCCCAAAGATATTGTTAGGGAACATTTAATCTTTAAGCCTTTTCCGCGAGAGTACGTATTTTGGCAACTACATGGGGAACGGCTAGATATGGGTGCTGAGTCAGTTCCAGTAGTTTCACGGATGGGAGTTCGAGTGGATGAAGCCGATGCCGTGAATGATGCTGTGCGTGATGCTTTTGGTGTTCACGAAAGCTCGAATCCCAATGAAGATGAAGTAGAGGGACCTCAACCGGAGTTTCTAAGAAACGAAACTGCTCGGGAATTTTTTGACCTCATGACCGAAGCTGACAAGCCTCTTTATTCTGGGTGCACAAAGTATTCGAAGTTGTCATTCTTGGTGAGGCTGTATCACATCAAATGCTTGTGCGGTATGACTGACAAGGCGATGTCCATGTTGCTGGAATTACTGGGAGATGCTTTCCCCCAAGCTGAATTCCCTCCATCTTTTTACGAAGCAAAAAAGATTATTAACAAGCTTGGCTTGAACTATAAGAAGATAGATGCATGCCCAAACGACTGTATGCTATACTGGGGAGATGATGCCAACAAAGAGATTTGTACGAGATGCAAGACGTCACGCTATAAGTCGGTACGGAAGGGCAAGAAGCAAAAGAAGAAACCGGCCAAAATTCTCAGGTACAAATTATTACAGTGTGTTACTTGTTCCGTCTCTAAATATTCGATATTTGAAATTCTTAAAACAATTGATTATGTCATCAATTTTTTTAAATTGAGTCGATATTTAGTATTTAAATATTCGGTATTTTAAATTTTTAATATATTATTTCTTAGATACTTTCCTTTGAAACCACGGTTGCAAAGAATGTATATGTCATCAAAAATGGCTCAGCACATGAGGTGGCACGCGACTGAGGAAAATCTAGATGGTAGGTTAAGGCACCCACGAGACTCGGAGGCGTGGAAAGCATTTGATGCGAAATTTCCAGACTTTGCCAATGATCCTAGAAATGTACGTCTTGCATTGGCAACCGATGGTTTCAATCCCTTCGGAAACATGAGCACAAGTTACAGTATCTGGCCGGTGGTGTTAATTCCATACAATCTACCACCTTGGATGTGCATGAAGCAGAGCTCCTTTTTGCTTTCCATGATCATTCCTGGCAAGAAAGCACCAGGAAATGATATTGACGTATACCTGCAACCGTTGATACACGAATTGATCGACCTATGGACGAATGGTGTTGAGGCATATGACTCACATGACAAGCAACTATTCAATCTCCGTGCAGCCTTGATGTGGACAATAAGTGATTTTCCCGGTTTGGGAACTTTGTCTGGCTGGAATGTGCATACTGGGTTGGCCTGTCCTGAGTGCAATTTTGATTCTGTGCCATGTCGCCTTCCACACAGTCGCAAGTGGTGCTTCATAGGACATCGACGGTTCCTTGATTCCAAGCACAGACTTAGATTGCAACGGATTCGCTTTGATGGGAAACAGGAGAAGAGAGATCCTCCTGTTACTTTGTCTGGTATGGATATTTTGCGGCAGTTAGAAGATGTTAATGTCGAGTTTGGTAAGAGTGTGGATCCCGAACGATTGGGACGACGATCTCGTGGGACATCTGATACGCAACCTATGCAATGGCGGAAGAGAAGCATATTTTTCACTCTTCCTTATTGGGAATCTAATTTGCTACGACACAGTTTGGATGTTATGCACATTGAAAAAAATGTGTGCGATAATGTGCTATATACGTTGCTCAATGAAGCTGGAAAGTCCAAAGACCATCTCGCAGCTAGAAAAGATTTACGGGCCTGGGGAATTCGTGAAGAGGCTTGGCCTGATGAAAACGACAAGTTTCAGCCAGCTAAATTCACCTTGACAAAGCAGAACAAGGATATCTTCCTCTCGACGTTGAAGAACATAAAAGTACCAGATGGATATTCTAGCAACGTCTCAAGGTGTATCGATCTGCAGGCTCGAAAGGTTACTGGGTTGAAAAGTCATGACTCTCATGTTCTTATGCAACAGTTACTTCCATTGGCCTTGAAAAACACACTTCCTTCTGATGTATCAATGATTTTGATAGAATTATGTTCATTTTTCAAGAAGTTGTGCGCGAAGGTCTTGATAGCGGAAGAGCTTGATCAGCTGCAAAATAAAATTATTCTTACACTTTGTCACTTGGAGATGATATTTCCTCCATCATTCTTTACTGTTATGGTTCACTTGACTGTCCACCTTGTTCGAGAAGCAAAGGTTGCTGGCCCAGTTTACTATCGATGGATGTACCCTATAGAGAGGTACTAGATTATCTTTTATTCCCGCCTTTTTAAATTTCACATTGTTTTTTCATTTACTCGTAATTATTAATGCAATTTTAACTTACTGGTACTTGGGAAAATTAAAATAATGTTAGGAATAAGGCATGGCCTGAGGGGTCAATAGCAGAAGGTTATTCCGGAGATGAGGTCCTAACTTTCTGTTTGAGGTACTTTGATGACATGGAGACATCTTTTAACCGCCCGCGTCGCGTAGATGATTCTCGTCCTGGTCCTTCCACGTCAACTTTATTTCCTCCTGTTGGGAAACCAGTTGGAGGATATGAATTCTTCAGACTCACTCCTACAGAGAAACTCCAGGCACACAGACACGTTTTGATAAATTGCAGCCAAGTTGAACCCTTCATGCAGTAAGTATATATATCATATAAGCTCACTAGCTTTTACACTTTATATTTGTTTCTTACTGACTCTTCTAACAAATTACACTTTACTATAGTGAGTTTAGGAGTTATCTCAGGCGTCAGCTACAGGGCCGTGCGCGTTCTGCTGACATTGATAAAAGAGTCCACAAAGAGTTTCCCAGTTGGTTTACACGTCGAATATATAATGACAACAGCCCATACACAGATGAATTCAAAGCTCTTTCTCTCGGTCCGTTAGACCATGCACGAAGGTTTACCGCGTACAATGTCAACGGCTTCAAGTTCTGTACGGTTGGACGTGATCAGGGATTGCTCACACAAAACTCTAGAGTTTGTGGGACATTCGGAACGAGATGTTATGCTAGCAGTAGTGATGGCGCTATGCGCTTTGGAGGCGTCACTTACTATGGAAAGCTAATTGACATTATTGAGTTGAGTTACCAGCTTTTCACCGTGACACTGTTCAAGTGCTCCTGGGCAAATACGACAACTTCACGGGGACTCGCTACTGACCATTTGGGCATCACCTCAGTTAATTTCTCTAGACTTATTCATACGGGGGCATCTGAAGATGATGAGCCATATATCCTTGCTTCTGAGGCACACCAAATTTACTATGTCGAGGACGAGAATATAAAGACTGGAATATGGTCGTTCACCTCAAGCCACGGGATCTTTATGATATGGGTGATGGTGACATTATTTACGACAGTGAACCCTTCCAACCCTCGAATTTTGAAGACTTCTTTCCTCAAGGAGATGATAATTTGCCAATTATCAGGTACACGTCTTTTCTTAAATTATTTAAATAATTAACTACTAATTACTAATTTTTTCCAAATACATTATAAATTTAACAAATTTTTTTAAAATGTGTCCTTTCAGGCCGGATGATGATGGAGAATAGCAGCATCCAAATAAATTATTAAAAAAATTTTCCGTCCATAAATACATATGTATAAATTAAAATTCGTATAGTTTTTTTAAAAATAAAAAAATTAAATTTGTAGCGGTTACATAACCGCTACAAATTTATTATACAAAATTATAATTTGTAGCGGTTATTAACCGCTACAAATACATATCTATAAATTAAAATTCGTTCAGATTTTTAAAAAATAAAAAAATTAAATTTGTAGCGGTTACATAACCGCTACAATTTTATATATAAAAATTATAATTCGTAGTGGTTATTAACCGCTACAAATATAACCGCTACAAAATACTAGCAGTTAGGTATACGCTAGAAAATGAATAACAGCTACAAAATGCAATAAAACGCTACAAAAACACCGCTACAAATGTGTCCCTGATCTCTATAAATACCATATCTTCTTTACATTTATTTACTCCATCTCTTTTCTTTCCTCTCCTATTCTTCTTCATAATTCTCTCTTTTTTTCTTACTATCTCATATGGTGGTTTCTTTCTTTTTACTGTATGGTAAGTGAATTTTATTTTATAATTCATTGTATCTTTTATTTGTTTTTATTTAAAATTTACTAACATATTTATTTCTCCTTTTCTTTCAGATTTTTCTTCTTCACACTTGTCATGCCCTCCTCAACTGATTCAAATGCTCCTCAACCTAACACTATAGGTTCAATATTACAAAATATATCATCTTCAATTCAACTATCTTATTAAATATTCAATTCAATTATCTTATTAAATTAAATTCACTTCTTTTGACACACTCATAATTTAATTACATATTGTTTATTACAAAATTTAAATATATAAAATGTAACATATAACTAATTATACAAATTAACAAAAATTCTTCAACATAATTTATTTAATGGTTTTTAAAATTATAATATGAAAAACCATAAATTTTTTTTCTGGCACGGTAAACATTTCTAGCAGTTTCAAACCGCTAGAAATATTTCATCAAATTTAAATTTTGCGCCAAAATTTCTAGCGGTTCAAACCGCTAGAAAATTTTTTTGCCGCCATTCCAAAAATTTAATTGGCGGGAAAATTTAATTTCCCAAACATTTCTAGCAGTTCTATAACCGCTAGAAATTTCGGCGCGCTACTGAAATTATTTAATTCCCGGCAAAATAGATTTGGTTTAGCATGTTTCTAGCGGTTATAAAACCGCTATAAATTTTATTCCGTTGAACATTTTCTAGTGGTTTTATAACCGCTAGAAATGTTTTTCCTTTAGACATTTTCTAGCGGTTAAAAACCGCTAGAAAGTTTCTAGCGTTTTGACCATCATGTGTAGCGGTTGCCATAACCGTTAGAAATTTTTTCTTGCGCCTGGTTTTCTAGCAGTTTTGTTAACCGCTACAAATGTTATTTGTTGCGGTTAAAACCGCTAGAAATGTGTCACTCTAACCGCTACAATTGACATATTTTTTTTGTAGTGGTTTTTGAAATGAGGTCATTAATGTATCACGGTTTCCTCCCACATATCTTACATTATGAAACATGCAACCACCCAAAAGGATATGGAAAATTTCAGAAAAATATTTTAGAAATTTAAAAATGACAAATCGAGGGGTCAAATTTCAGTAATCTCAAATTATCCAGGATACCAAAATGGAATTATAACATGTTTGTGATTTTATAATATTGCCCTCGTTTTTTAGGAAAACAAAAAACAGAAAACATCACCCCAACCAGCTAGTGACCACCGGAGTTCCAATGCCAGTAAACTGCTGAGATTTTTTTTTTTTGGAATACTTTGTCAAGGTGGAATCATGAAATTCTGATCAAATAGGCCTGAGCTTGTAATGAGAATTTAAAATCTGAGTTCGAACCCAAACCTGTATACAAGCCTTTCTTTTATTTTTTTTGAGCTTGGCCTAAGCATTTAAAAGGCCTAGCAGGCCTGAAACCCTTTTTAAAGATGTAATTGCAATATAGGCCTTTAAAAAAAAAATATCATATTTCAATAAATAAGTTTTAAGCTTTTGTTTTTTTTAACCAGCAAATAAGTTTTAAGCTTATTAAAACCTACACAAATGTAGGCTTTTGATACGCTTAGAAACTCACTGGAACCACGTTACCCTGATCCTGTAACTGTCATTAAAAGATACATATAAGTAATCACCTTTTTTCTTGATAAATTATTTCCAACCATAAATCATACTTGGTTAATAGCAGCACCCAATAAAGTAACCCAATATGATGTTCTTATGCCGTAACAAAAGAAAGAAAACAATAATTAATATGTGATCTTAAACCAGCTAACAAGAAAATATAATGCTGTATGAAGAATGCAGAGAGGAGGGTGAGAGAGTGAGAGCACCCAGAGCGAATATGACTCTGAACAAGCAAGGAAAGAAATGATTTTGGGTTTTGACAAATTACCCTGAAGTTGAAGCAATGAACAACGAGTGAGGAGAGGGAGGGAAACAGGGAAAGCACGAAGATGAGCAGCGAAATGGGGAGGGAATATGTGGTGTCTGGTTGTGCAAACCAATTTATGACGTTGGCTTGCCACAAGGGCTGTGCCCTAACTATGAATTAGGTGATTCTTTTTTTTTTATAATGTATTTAAGTTTTCAATTTAGTTTCTTAACTTTAAAAGGTACACTTTTAGTCTTTTAACTATAAAATTATTGGTTTTAAATAAAATTTTTTTTTAATGATCATGGTTGTTTTAAAAATTAAACTTAATATGTTGGTATTTGGGTTTGTTTTATCCACATTTAAGATCTTAGTATCATCAATTCTTACTAATGATTTTAGGGTTAAAGAGAAAAAAAATATAGTCTTTAAAGTTAAAGAACTAAATTGAAATCTTGTGTAGAGTTAGAAGTATGATGTATACTTTAGTCTTTACAAGAAGGGTTAACATGCACCTAACACTCTCAAATATTTTCTCAGGTGGATCTAATACCCTGAAGTATCTTATAGTGCATCTAACATCTCGAAGTTTTTTTGGATGCATCCAACACCTTGAATTTTTTTTTTGCCTTAGTGCTAGATGCATTAGAAAATATTTTTGAATGTCGGGCACATTTAAAAAAATATTTTGAGGTATTGGATGCATAAAAAAATATTTCATGGTGCCAAACTCACCCAAAAAAATATTTTAGGATATTAGATGTATTACAAAATACTTTAAGATTCTAAATACACCTGAGAAAATATTTCGAGATGCCAGATGTACCTTAATCCTTAAAATAATTCACTAATGGCCTACTTTTAAAAAGTTATTTATAATGTAACTATATCTTGTTAACTTTATTTTTATTATTTAATTACATTTTCATGTTATATTTAAAATACTTTTTATTTTTCTATCAAAGTTTAAAAGTTTATAGTTTTTCTTTTAAACTCAATTATGGCATCTGTTTCTCAGTAAACTGACTCGATAATATTAATTATGTGATCTGTTTAAATTATACCTGATGTGATAAAGCTATAATCTTAATTGTGACATCGGGCACCTTTACAGCTAACGCGACATTACATAATGGCATCAATTGTACTTAAAACAGAAGTGAAAATATGCTATATATATTACCACTTCTGTTCTTCAAATAACTTCTGCGAAATCATGTAGTCAAATTAGTGTTTTGCACTAGTGTGTAAAGGCCCAATTAAAAAAATTATAAAAAAATTAATTAAAAATAGTGTGAAATTATAGAAGTTTGCACATTAATTTTTCTATAATATTTGCATTTTGTTGAAGAAACTATATACATGGTTTAGTTTTCTAGCCTCTTATTCTTCTCTTCTTTTTGCGTTTGTTCCACCTGACATGCTCAAGCTGGACCAATTAGAGTAGATTGACCCAGTCTAACATAATGTGCAATTTTTATTTATTTATTTGGCAAATGGTTTGCATCCAACAACTGTCTTTCATCATTACCGTCAAAGATTACAAGTTTGATGCCATAAGTGTTGGCCCTTATAAACAAGTCTACAAGTTTGTATGAAACAAGTGTCTCTTGCCCAAGGCTTCTATTTCAATTCTTATGCCTCGTTCTATTTTTCTTTCTCCAGTAGTTCAAGTTGGAAGTAAAACTATTGAGTGGTTTGGTTTTTGAATAAATTAAATTTGGGTTGAATTAATGTTGGATATATTAAAGTGTCATTAGTTAGTTAATCACTTTTGGACTCTATAAATAAAAGACTTAGCATCTGATTTAGGTAACATCAATCCTCGCATTTTGAGGAGCAACTATGGCCAAAATAACAGCAAAACAAAGATTTGGATGGGGCATATCACAACAATAATTTTCCTATGAGCAAATACCAAAGCTGTAGACTTCACATTTATGGCTATAAGGCTTGCCCTCTATAACTTTTGGTGCTACGTAACCATGGGTTCTAGTTTCGCCTGCCATGTCCCTCAGATTCATAGCAGCACAAGCAACCCAAAATAAAATATTTTTTTAGCAGTATATGCTTCATTTTGACATTATGATATATAATTTTCTTCAATTGTAAATAGCCAAGTCCTTTAGAGAGATTCAAGACCACAATCTTAGAAGTAAGTTAATTTCTTCTTTATATTCCTTTTTTTCATGTCTCACAATCAAGATACTCAACAACAACACAACATGCCCTAAGATAAAAAGGATTTTCCCCCATTAGTTGAAGAGCTATCTGTTGGAATCTTAAGATTTAAAGTTCATAGATGCTCCAAAAAATTTTGTGACATGCACATGGTAAAGTTCATCCCAAAAATAACCTCCCACCAAAAATATAAACGAAAAGCAACAGTTTCAATTTCAACCGTTATGGTGACACAAACCCCACCCCAATAATATTTGCACCTCAACTTTTTGGTTATCACATGTGCTCCTGTAAGACACTGCATAAAACCCATAAACAAAAGCATATCAGGTCTCCAATTTGTCCAAATCAATCTCCCACTCTTCTTTAGGTCTCTTCTGCTCTGATTTTCTAATATTATATCTTTGTTGCTCTAACTTTCAATTCCTTTGATCTTTAAAGTCTTAACTCCTTCATGTTCCAAATCCATCTATTATGTCCAAAGGCATTAATCATCTGAATCTTTGAAGATTTCAGGAATTAGACAGAAGGATTATAAGACAAAGTGGGTATTGCAGAGGGCATTACTATCACCATTCTAAGCAAGAACCGTTGGTAATTATAAATAATGAGGTAGAGGGAGAGAAAAAGCATTGGCCTTCCAAACTATTGTTGAATAGAAAGGCTCATGAAATTGAAAGGGGTGTTAAATATTTTATTTGAGAAAACGAAATCTTTTATTGTTAGAGATAAATAGTTACTAAGAAGCACTTTGTTAATTAATTTTTATTCACAAAAGTTTGGTGAGAAAGTGGAATGAAGTATTTCAATCTTGAAACCTAGAAATCAGACTTTTTATGAATTATTCAAGATGCAGATTAATGTATTAACAATATCCAGAATCAACAAATAATTATCTTTAAGCATAGATTTTTTTCCCCCAAAAAAAGGATAAAGCCCAACAAGTAAAACTAAGCAACAAATTCAAATCCCTCCTCAACCGTAGCCCGTGGATGAGACAGACAAGAAGCAAATAAATCAGACTTGGATAAACCATCCTTCGCAAGATGATCAGCTAGGCGACATTGGTCTGTAGAAATATGCAATATCCTCACCTACCAATGTAGTTCCAGCGTTTCCGGAATTTGAATGATAACAAGGCTGCTTGTGGTGCTTTCTTTTTTTGGATATAAGTCACAATATTTTTAAGACTAATTTCCGTCAGGTTAAAAACTTTAAGATCAAAACCATCCTAACAAATACACTTCTCAATATTTGAACTTATATTCTCTTTTTTACAGGATAAAACTGCTTACTATCTCAACTAACAACTTGTTAATGCTGCTTGTGGTATTGTTATTGGCGTTGATCATGTCCACCAGATTTTTCACGTCTGATTCATTGGCCACCTCTTTAAAACCCATGTCCCAAGCTAGCTCAATTCCTTTGGAGACAGCCCACTCCTCTGATTCAACGGCACTACACATATTCGGAAAGGAAAGGAACTATCTCTTCAGGTAAACTTAGACCCAAGTAAAGAGACCGAAACATATCTCTCCCCCTCCCTTCACTCATATCCTTCCGCACGTAAAGAGAGAGAAATTTCCCCACTGTTTCAGTTAAAAAAAAAAAAAAAAACCCAAAAAGCTAATGGGGGACGATTTGTAACTGTATTGGGGAGACGAAATAATTTGGGCCAAGTGGTTACTGGGCCTCCACGTAGTTAAGCAATAGGCACCAGTCGCCTTTACTAGTTCATTGTTCAGTGAATTATTATGCGTTGAATGTTTTATTCGGTGTCTTGTGTTAACTGTTACAAGTGTCCTGTGTTGGTTACATCATTATCAGTTATATACGGATAGAACAAGGTAGTTGTTTTCAGTCCATGTACCATTCTATAAATATCATACTTATATTCTGCTAAAAGGGGATGAATGAAAAAGCATAATTCAGTTTGCCTTCCTCTTCTCCTACATATTCTGGTTCTAGGCTCTCTCTCTCTCTCTACCCCCTGCCTTTTCTTTCTCTTCTCTTCCCCTTTCTTTCTTTCCTAACTCTCAAAATCTAACATCAAGTGATTTATGTACTGTGTATGATGGGCATATAAAAAGGGTCTAAAACATTGTGAACATTGAATTTTGATCCCACAATATAGAGCTCCAAATCCAGCTTCCCAACAGAGTCATTGGCTCTAACCCACTTTTGCAACCTTAAAACACAATCTGACCAAACCAGATATAGGACCGGTTCCAATTCAAATAAAGGTTGAAATCCATAACGGACACTACTTATAAGTCAACTTATTCATCTACCTGCTACTACAAATGCTGATCTTTTCCCTTTCATGCAAATTTTCATATGCAAGAAGAGTAAGAAAACACGTCGCGAACAAGGGTCAGCACTGACGTCTCCTAGAAACAGGGACGTTAGATTGATTCTTGAGTTGATTCCTTTCCTATAGTTATTGCAGAACAAGGGAAGCAAAATAGGCATGCAATTTTCCAATAGGAGATTGATTCTGCTGAAAGAGGATTTATTCATACAGGTGTTAAGCGGGAATTCACACAACCCCACATAGGCCCCAATCAAAACTTCACTAGTAAGAAGATGAAGATACTTAATCATCTCTATTGACAATATTAATTCGATAGAAAATAACAAGAAGTGATGGATAAAACAAATTCATAATTCAAAGAGCAACATGCTCATACAACAATGAAGCATCCCTCTATTTGAGGGTGATAAACAAAGACCCAAATCATTCTTTCCCTATAAATGGTGGACACTCCACGTCCCACCATACCTATACAACAATTAACCATCCCTGCTTTTAAGAGTGATGATTAAACGTCATGACCTATGAGGACCTTGAAAAAAGAGACCCAAGTTATCCTCTATATATGGTAGGAACACCACATCCCACCATACCTATACATCAACTGAACGGCTCTATGGACTAGAACCTTACATGGACGGAATGAAATACAACTAATTCAACTTTACTTACTATGTGACCGAATTTCCAACAAACCCCAAGAAAAAAAAAACAAAGAAGGAAAGAAAAGACTTACGAAGCCACTTCTCTCACCCTTCAATTACTCCCAAATAGCACAAAATGAGAGCTCCATTTTAATTTTGGAAGCCGTAGCAAGACCCAAAGCGATAATGCCAAAAAGCGAACAAGCTTGAACACCCAAGAATAATATCCTCTTCTTATCACCTTTTTTTGGCACAGTGCTTGTAGTGAAGACATTTCCATGTTCTTCAATTGGCACAGAGACATGATCACCCTGTCCCTTGGTCTCTTTTTTGGTCGTCTTCACCACACTCGATGCTGTAAGTTTAGCAAGGTGAAGAGCAGACACGTTCTCTTCAAGATGTTCAGACAAAGCATAAACCTTGTTCTCGTACTTGCCTGTCCCTCGCTCGTTCCACAACTCAAGCAAAGCAACCACAAGGCATGTATAAGACCAAGACAACATAAAACTAGGGTATCCTGCGTTGCTCAATACGATAATGCTTGAATTAGTCTCAGGAGAGACCCATTTGTGAGTTTGAAGATTGACGATGGTGCGCTGCATGCCAGATTGCTCGAGTCCAGCATAGATGTTGCCATTAAGGTCCAATATTGGATCCATGATGTAAATAATGGCGTTGTTCTTCATCTTCTTTACATGGTTAGCCACAACGATATTGCCCTTGTTGATACTAGGAGTAACAAATATGTCCGCCGCAGAAACAACATCGTCAAAGCTCTTGATAACTGACAAACCTCTCAGGCGAGCTTGAAGGTCACGGTGGGGATCAAGGTCATACACAACCACGTTAGCACCAGCCTGCTTCAGCGCAATAGCATATCCCTCGTTAGCATCTCCATACCCACACACAACAGCTGTTTTCCCAGGAATCATCGCTCTCATTATCACATCAAAAAGAGCATAGCGGCAACCGCACATGTTAATGAACTGTTAACACAAACATAGAACATATCAGAAAGTTGAATTTTCCTGAAACGAGTTCGCTTCTCATTCGAACCCCACAAGCCCTCAGTCCCAAAATCTCAAATCTGCAATTAACGACAGAAGAGCAAGGAGCAGGGCAACAATGCAATGATGCGAAGCGACAAAAGGAGATTAACAACTTTGTTTCAGATTTACGAAACATAATTCAGAAGTTGGTGCGGTGGTCGAGCTCTCACCTGCAACACTTAAACAGAGAGGCCGGCGGGCAGAAGCAAAAGTGGCTGTGCGAAACAGTTAAACACAGGCTGATGGGGGCCAGGAAAAAAAGATGAAACAGAAAGTGTTCTGCAAAACGACGTCACTAGAGTAAGTGCGGTGTTTTTAGCCGTAGATGAAATTAATGATAAATAAAGTCAATGGCGTGGAAAAGAACAGAACTAGTTCTGTGCTTGGCTTGTACCGGCAAGAAGGAGAATTTTATTGGCACTATCCTAAGATTCAAAGTCATCAAATCTACTCAAAAGTCGACTTTGGAGCTGCTAAAGTTAACGAAATTTCAAATAGACCCAGATCTAAAAACTACATTATATATTTTAACGGAACTGATGATTACCTTGCTCTTAGTGACGGAGTCAGTGATATTGATCGCAGGCGACAACAGATTTCCATTAACTTGCATCTGGTAAAGCCTCTTAACACCAATAGTTGTCTCTTCAGAGACACCAACGAGTCTCTCCTTCATCTTGTGGTGCCTCAAGGGATCAGCCTCCAACCCATCCCTGATAATAGCGAGAACAATCTGGGAATCAGCATTATCAGCAGAAGACGGGTCTGGCAATTGACCACTCTTGGCATAACTCTCTTCAGCTTTAACACCCTCGTGGATAAAAAAGGTAGCGTCCCCACCATAGTCAACAATCAGATCTGGACCACCGTCAGGGCCCCAATCAAGCGCACGATCGGTACACCACCAGTACTCCTCATGAGTCTCCCCCTCCCAAGCGAACACGGAGGCGCTGTCACGTGCGATGGCGGCCGCGGCGCGATCCTGAATGGAAAAGATGCTGCAGGAGCACCAGCGAACTTCGGCTCCCAGAGCAGTTAGAGTTTCGATGAAGACACCGGTTTGAAAGTTCACGGGGAGGGAAACGGTAATTCTACCGCCTTTGAGAGGCTGGGAAGGGCCGAACTCGTCAAGGCAAGCCAATAGGCCGGGCATTTCGGCTTTGGCGAGCTCCATCTTGAGGCGGCCTAAGTCGGCCTGAGAGAGGTCCTTCACCTTGTACTCGCGGCCACCGGTGGTTTTCTCGACGACCAAGGCCATGGCAGCGGCGGAGAAATCGAACAAAGGGTAAGTAGCGAAAACAAGAAGCTAGGAACAAGGGCAACGGTAAATGATCGGATACTGTATGTATTTATAGCCTTCAACTCAGACTCCATGTTTTTTCCTGATTTTTATGCAAAACGGTGTCACATTGAGCGAGTGTAAGAAGTGAGAGCGGGAATCGCGGGGGCAGGAAGGGGGGGTTGTGTTAAGGAAGGCAGGGTTTCTAGAACGTTCCATGGCTCGCTAATGGCGATAGTAGGAGGTTCTATTCTCATGTTCTGAGATTCGTCGGTAGCCAGTAGCAGCGCTACAGCTTGACAGCTGTTTCTTTCTAATTAAAATAATTATCCGTAAAAGTATTTTTTAATTATCTAACTTTTATATAAATTTTAGTTTAGTTTCCTAATTTTATGGAGTATTGAGTCTTCTAAAAGTCTAACACTACTATCATTAGCCACAAGCCCTCAAAGAGTTAATATGTTTATATTAATTATTGTTATTTCCAAACTGAACTCAACAAATTATTATTTAAAAAAATTCTTTCAATATTTAAAATATTTTATTTTTTATCGAAACTAACATTGTTAAGTTTAATGTACGGAAAAATACTTGATAAAATTAAAAAATTAAAATAAATATTATGTAAAATTATAAAAATTGCACTTTTCCAGTAATTTTATATGCACCAAAGTTTCTTCGTTATTACATCTTCTTCTGTTATTGAGCATTCTTTTAAATCCTTTTAATTAAAAGACCGTCAAAGGTTTCCTCATTTTGGCCTAAAAAACAATGTTGCTTAATTATACATGGATGAGTACAAAACACAGCTCGTTATCGTCATTATTTGCTTATTAATTTTATTTACTTTTAAATTTATATTTTTAAAAAATAATTAATTAACTAAAAAAACTTAAATTAATTATCCTGGATGAATACAAGCTTGCATGGATTATCATTGGTAAAAATGACTTTTATTTCAAATTATTTTTATGAATTGAAATTGAAATAAAAATAAGTTAATATGATGTTATTTATGTTTGTACAGGCTTTTAAAAAAAAAAAGTTGTATACAATGTCATAATTTTAAAAAAATATTACAATTAAAATTATAAAACTAAAAAGTGTTAATTTATGGTTGAGAAAAATTTAAAGTACTAAAACACTTATTAAATAAAAAATAATATTAACATATTTATCATTAAATTTTATAATTTTATTTATAAAGGAAAAACTAATTTTCGTTAGTGAATATTATATTTATTAAAATATAAATAATAAACAATATAAAATTATATTTACAACTTATTTTAAATTTTTTTTTGAATTACGAAATTCTTTTTAAGAGAATTTGGATAATTAAATGCATTATCCTTCTTTTGTCTTCTTGTTTTAGAGAAAAGGAAGGAAAAGAATATAACCCCCCCTTGAATGAGCTTGACTCCTTTTCTCAATTCTCTGTAACACCTTAAAAAAATGTGATGTCTCATTTAAAGGAATTGCACACTTATCATCTAATCAATACCCATAAGAGTTTAGAGACTGTCCCAAAGACATTTGCTCGACTCAATGGTAAACCATATTCAAAATAAGAGGGCAAACGCCGGCCAAAAAAAAAAGAGGGTAAAATTAAGCTCTTGAAATACTTTCACTAAAAAAATACACCAACAAGTTCATAAAACCATGGCCATTGAATATAATCACTACATGCTTGAGGAGAAAAACAAAGCCCTCAATGCTTACTTCTTCGGTGTCTTGCCTTGATTTCCTACCTACCTCTTCGCCTTAAAAATGTTGAATGAGGGGAGCACTAATATTTCAATACCCTAGAATTTTATCATGTATATTTAACAAAGGCAAGCAATAATAATTTAGCCACACAGACTGTTATACAACATCCACCTTTCATAACATTAGTATCGGATATCAACTTATAATTTATAATAGTTATATGGAAAACACGTCAATATTCTTGGGGCAATAAAAGTAGACACACGTGTTGAATCATAACGCTGCAAGAAAAGAGGCCAACATGAGCTAAAGGTAAGGTGACCACAAGTGAAGCAAATACCAAAGCACCTGCAAACCATCTCGAATGGCCAAGTAGGCCCTGGATAATTTTGAAGTGAAGGAATTCGGAGCATACCAGGAATCCGACAATTAACTCGGTATGTCCAGGCAATGTAGAATCGCAAAACGGGCATTACATTGTTATACAACAAATATCATCAGATGAGAGAGAGGAGAAGCCAATTGAGGAAGAAGTTGTATGGGAATTATTGATATGTGTCTCCAAAACTGACTCTCTCAAACATATATGCTCCCATTATAGTTATCAGATTTTGAATTTTTAGTAAAATAGTTAGATTATATTGACCAATTATCCACTTCCGAAGCATGCATGATAGTTTCTTCATAGCTGCTCAGCAAGATATATTCAACAGAAAAATAATGGAATACAAAAAATTCAAAGATTCATAATGCAAAAACAGGTTTTGTAAAAATTTCCAAAATGTACATGTATGTGAGGAGTTAGATGGAGTTGTCAATATCAAAAGTAGCAGTCCAATATATATTAAGCAATCTCAATATTAATACATCAGAAATGCCTAAGCATTTTCTCTCTCACCATTAAAAGATCGTTCCACATGTACATAATTTCAAAATCAATGGGACTTTATAAGCTTATAATGTGGCTAAATGTCAAAGCATTAAGGTAATTGAAAGAATGGGAAAAGAGGATTCAAATATTATGAAATAACTCATGATGCGTACTCTCCACTATTTGTTATATAAATTTTTTTTAAAAAGAAGCTAGACATCTTCCCCAAACTCATCTCAAAGAGATTCTTTGTACTCCAGGTCTTATTGGAATTGGATTTTTTTTCCTTCACTAAAAAATAAAATCGAACTAATCAAGGAGTACTAATTAATTACCCAATACCGTACATTATTTTCATCCATACACTCAATTTTACAAGAACATCTTTCAACAACCATACCAATTCTCACTGCCAATAATGATTCATCAATTATCTCAAAACTAAGGCAATTCATGGTTTTGCTACATAGATTACCGTCAAATCCGTGTTTCAAAAATGAACCACATAGTTTTTTAGGCTCAAATGGGGTTCAAGTGGAAATAATGTCACAGGTAGGATAGAAAGGCTTAACAAAATGCACAAATCATTTTTAAAATTGTGCAAAATCACTAAATCACCCCAAGAGATTATAAGGTAGGTTCTAGAGTCTATTAACTGAGGAGAAAACATACATACCAAATTGCTATAAAATTTCCCAACAAAAGCATTCAAATTGTCTCCCAATTTTATATGCAAAAGATTGTTAGAAAACAGGTCTTCCACTAAAAATCAAGCATTCAAAAATATGAACCACAGTTTCCTATTAAACATATTATCTAAGCAGATGTTTTATCATTGATCACTCATTCAATTTAAAAGATAATTAACCAATCTAACTTACATTTGAAAGAAAGTGACAAGAAGTCCAAGTTGCCAAAATTTAAACCCATATCAAATCATCAACCAACATTCTATTATCAAATGGCTTAAATTCTTGTCACAAAAAAAGAGGCTTAAATTCTAATAAAATTAGGAATGTAATAAACTTCCTTGTGAATGCACTTTATCACCAAACTTGATTCTTTTTTGCATCATATTCAATCTAATGATAGACCTTCAAATACCTAACACAAGTCAAACCATTAAAAACCGACAATGGTATTTTAGAGAAGACAATACTCCTTTATTACAAATAATTAACTTAACTAATTTTTTTAATGTTCACAAATTCATTATTTAGCTCTTCTATTGAGGACCGAATTTAGTATAAAAAATAAGATTGGTCACAGTGTAAATAATTTTGTCTATTTAAAAATAACTAATTAAATATTTTAAATATAGACCATCCACATTAAATCTGAATGGTCCAGATTTGATGAATTTGAGGTGCTCATCAAAGTGATAAGCAGCCAAACTAGTTACAATGTTTACATCTACGCCTGCGAAGGATGCAAGCAAATAAAAAATATCACGCCAAATAGTAGATCCGAACTCGTTCCATGATCGATCCAGGGAGATGAATTTTATTCCAATACAAATTAATTGCAGCACTTCTTCCTTAGAAGGAGAATGAATATTTGAGTGACTAATCCATGACAAGGCACCATGAAAGCAAGATGCAAGAAACATTAGAGGATGAGCATAATTCTGTTTCCAAATAAACTGTTGCAAAGGTAATCCATGCAAGCATATAATGATGTGGCAAAAAGGAATTTTGTTCTGCTTCTTTTTGGACGTGATAACTGTCCATCCCTTGTCAAAAAAGATATGAGGAGCAACAAGTATGATTGAGGATTCGAGGACTATTTGTGTGAGAAAAGTCCATAGCTAGAAAAGTTAAAGAGCTTAAAATTTCTTGAATTACAGCTTTTGGTGGACAAACTATCCCATCATTAACAGGACATCGTGTCCATCCTTGTGTGGTTGCGTTAACATTGATTTAAGCCAAGAATGAAAAGAACTAATTTCATACATATCAAGCTTGATGGACAAACAACCAAACCATCTAGCTGTGACATAAAGACATGCAGTAAAACTGTGATCCAAGGTCTCTTGAACATCACGTACAAAAGGACATGGTTTGTTGGAATCCAGATGATGATGACGCTTAAGAATGTCACCTGAAGGAAGACTACTGTGCAATAGTTTCCATAAGGAAAGTACATGCTTGAATCAGAGTGAAATTGACCAAAGAAATTTCCAAAGGGTGCCACTTTATCTAGTTGTCATTTGAGTCTCATGCTCTCTCTCCCTCTCTGTTCCGTTCTTGCTCTACGATAGACAGTGACTATCTTCAACTTCATCTCCTTCACCATCGATAACATTGGTAACCGCCAAGTCGGAGAGCTAGTGCTTGCATGAGAGCTAGCCATTGCATCGTTTGGTTCATACTAAAATCGATGACATGAACTCGCCTTTTGCCTTTGAATGTTTCGAGGATGGCTTGGTTAGTTGTGAAATGGGTAAATTTGAAGTATGGACTCTAAAAACACATCGAAAAGAGAATGATCGAGGGTTTTTTTTATAATTAAAACTGATATATACGGCAAGCAAGCGTTTCCGCAAAGTAGGTGGCAACTTTACCCATAGCTCTGGCATGAGACACCGCGAAAAAGGCTTGGAAAGCCCGCATGTTATATCTTGAGCTCTATCTAAACACACATGTTTGTGGCATTTTTATGGTTGTTGTTTTTTCATGTTATTTCTTGAGCTCTACCTAGCATGATTTGATGTCCGTCTATATCCAAAGGTACTTTTCATGTTGTTTTAAACTAGCTATGGGAATTTTGGAACCAAATTGGGAGGGAACGTGGAGCAGAAAAGAAGGACGCCAATGACCACCCGTGTTGGTCGTTATAAAATGGATGAAGCAAATTAAAGAAAGAAACGACCGTGAAAGAGCCGACGAAGTCAAAATCAAAATTGAATTTGAAAGCGGAAATAATGATGATGTTAATGATGTTATATAAAGGAGGAGTTTAGAGTATGAAATCATTATTATGGGTAGAGATAAAATAAATAAATAAAAATATTGTGCAATCATACATAAGTAATTAACAACTAAAGAGTGTCATAACGAGTAACATGATAATGATGAGATTCGGTTTGTGAAACAAACAATAAATCATGGCATATTTACGACTTGGTTTTATCACTTTATTCCTTCATCCATGTTTATTTTATTTTCACTCATCACTTCCAGTCCCTCCTCACTCACTTCTCTTTCTTCCACTTTTTGTTTTTCCAAAAGCAACTTTTTGGCCCCAAAAAAAAAAATGATAACCCTTAACCACGCATGACTCTAATAGCCAAAAAAAAAAAAGAGAGGAAAAATTAGTGAGAATGATTTAGAGGAAATAATGTTTATTGGAGATGATCTTAAAAACTGTGATTTTTTTAAAAACCAAATAGCAAAATATAAATTTAAAAATACTGAAGTACTCCTACCCAAATCTCCTACCTTTTCTCTAACCATTAATTTTCAATTTTCAATTTTCAATTTAAATTCTTAATTCAATTTAATTATTAAATCTTCAACAGGTTAATGAATGGTTTGAGCCCTTATAAGATCATTAATAATGCTAGTGATAATATTCGGATGTCAGTTTTGAAACTGCTCAGGTTGATGTGATTGATTATGTTAGCGCCTCAATTATTCCATTGGATGATCTATGCCATTTATTAATGCCTTTTTTGGTCGGTATGTTGCCCCTTTTTGTTTTTGACCTAGGTATGTTGCTATTTCAAACTTTTTTTTTTTTGGTGAAATGTTGCTATTTCAAACTTTGTACAAACAATTATTTGGTTTACTTAGGGTGTGTTTGGATGAAACCAAACCGTGGTTTGGAAAAGTGATTCTGGAGAATAGATTCTGGAAAAAATAGATTCTGTGAAGAATAGATTTTGTAAAAAAGTGATTCTGAGAAGTAAGAGTGTTTGGATAGTTGTTATCAGAAGTACTTTTTATATATACAAATTACTAAAAAAAAGACATAAGTTAATATGATAATTACAGAAAAAATAGATTTTATGATATATTTTAATTTGAAGAAATAAAATTGTTAATAATATGTTTTTTACCAACATAATTAATAATACATAAGATAATATAATTAATAAATAATTAATGTCTATATATATTTATAAAATATAAGATTAAATATATTTATAAAAAAATATGTTTATAAAAAAAATAACAAGATACATATCATATAGGCCCTCACACTCTCCCTTTTTTCTCCAAAAGCAAAAAAATTTTGCTTTTTCCAAAACCATGGTTTTGACCCAAAACCATGGTTTTGGTTTTTGGAGAGGCTGTTTGGGTAGCATTTTCCCCAAACCATGGTTTGGGTCCCCAAACCATGCTATCCAAACAGAGCCTTAGTTTGAATGTATTTATTTGGTTTATAAATTTTTTTGTTTACAATCAATTAAGTATAGATCGAATTGAGATTGTAGCTTCAGAATTGAATTAAATATAACGCCAAATTTATTTGGTTTGAGCAATATTTATTGTTTTAGACCTGAAAATTGAGATCCATAGAAATATATATGGATACAAGAGTAAAATGATAGCATAAAAATATTTCTTTAATGAAAAAAGGTAAAATATATATTTAGTCTAGAATTTCTTTTTGATCTCTTAACTTTTAAAAGTATAATTTTATTTATTTAATCCTAAAATTGTTAATAAAAAATATGACATTAAAATCTTAAATATTAATAAAACATTGTCAAATGCTAACATATTGAGTTCATTAATTTTTAAAACAACTATGATTGTTATAGAAAATTATCATTTAAGCTTAATAATTTTAGAGTTAAAAGACCAAATGAATGCTTTTTAAAGTAAGAAACCAAAATTTTGTATAAAGTTAAAGAATCAAATTTATACCTTAACCAATGAAAAAAAAATCCAAAATCAGTTGTAAATTAAGGCGGTGGTCAGAAAAAATGTGTAAAATTTGGTTAAGAGTGTTTTGGTATTTTTAAATTTATATTTTGATACTCGATCCTCCTAAATAATCACATTTTTAATTTACAACTGATTTTAGATTTTTTTCATTGGATTTTAATTTAAAAAATTCTCTCTAATTTTTTTTAAAAAATATGTATATACGACTGAAAGTTAAAAAATGATAACTATGATCTATTCATTCTTTTAATTATTCTCTAAAAATTATATGGACTTGTAGAAAATGTGTAGATATATATATATTTTTAAAAAAAACTAAAATATATTCAATAGTACTCCTCCGGTTCTAAATGTAAGACCCTTATACACACTAGTATAAGGGTCTTACATTTAGGACCGGAGGAGTATAAAATATCTTCTCAATATATAGCACTCAATTTTCTAAAACGACTATTGGTACAATTTTATCCTTAAAATATCTTTTCATGCATGAAAATATAGAATTTTTTGAGGAATTGAAATCATCCATTTAAAATGATCCTAAATTAATTATTTCCATCGCTCATCTTCCATGTTCTCATTACTCAACTTTTCAATTTTCAATGGTCATATTAAATATTTTCAGCACTTATCTTTCATATTTTAGTACTCAAAATGATTAAAGATTTGAGTTGAATATATGAAAAATAAATTTAGAAAATGCCTAAGATGACTGTTGAAAAAATTAAAAATTGATTATTGAAAATTTTAAGGGCAAAATTACTTAGTTTAAGGTAAGATTATGCAAAAAAAAAATTCAAAATGAGAAGTGCTACTGAGAAAAATATTTTAGGATGTTAAATACATATTATTCTTTTCAAAAAAAATTTCTACAAATAGTCCACATAATTGAGAAAAAATAATTAAAAGAATGAATAAGCCATAGTTATGATTTTTTTTTTCATCAACTACAGTCATATATAAGTATTTTTTTTTCGCTATTGTAGTTTTTTATTATCGCAACGGAATGCTTTGCTATTATAGTTATGGGTAGTTCAAGTTTTTTCGGGGCCACGGATTTCTTTTCGGGAAAAAAAAGAGCGGACGAATCACGAAAGAGAGAGGAGCGAGGATGGAATGGAGCGAGAAACAAAAAACCGGACCGGATACTAAACCGGTTGAGACACTGGTTTAAGGGTTAGTGGGTCAGATCGGGGTCAGACCGGAATCAAACCGGTGATAATTAAAATAATATAATTTAGTTAAAATTGATAAAAATATTCATATTCTAATTATAAAAAAATAATATTTAATTTTTAAATGGGTAATCATATTACAAAATATTTATGTATATAAATGATTTTTATTTCTCTTTTTTATTTTTTTCTTTGTTCTTTCCTGTAACCGAATGGGATCTTTTTTTTTTCTTTTTGTTTTTAAATTTTTTTACCATTTCTTTTCTCTTCCTCTTTCTTCTCTCTCCCACGTGCACACCCCTTTTTCATTTTCTTCCCTATTTCGCGCATCACGAGCAGGCTTTCTTTCTTCTTTTTGCCTTGGACAGTGAACAAGCAGTAGAATAGGCCATCAGCTATGAGTATTGCCTCACTGAGCACGCATCATCATTTTCCTTTGCCTCTCAAATTGCTTCTGCCTTCTTCACTTCTTTCTTTCTCAAAAGAAGAAACAGCAAACTCTATCCCCATTTTGTTTCTGTACACTTCATCCATTCATTCTACTCTTTCTATTATATTTTTGTTTGTCTTCCGGTTTTCTATGGGTATGCTTCAAAGTGGCGCAAACAAAGTTTTATCTTCCTCCACCTTCGTGATCTGCTCTGTTTCTACCACGTCTCTCTACAGTATTCATTGTCAATGCAAATGGTGAGGCGTCTGGCGAAAGGTGAGAGCAAGAAAGAAGGGAGAAGAAAACAACCGGCCGGCCCAATAAAACCGGCGGTTTGCCCGGTTTTTACCGGTTTTTTCCGGTTCGTTCCAAGTCATTCCGGGTTGATTGAAGGCCGGTTTTTAAACTAAACCAGACCGGACCTCAGACCGGTTCACCGATTTTTCGGTTAAACCGGCCGGTCTGGTCCGGTTTTTTTCTCCTTGGAATGGAGTGACGAGCGAAAAATAAAAGGTGGAGGAGAGAATAGAGTGACAAAATGAGGTCATATAATTGATCAGCACTCAAATGTGAACGATTGATTAAATTACTTATGTGTAATTAACAAATATTACTTTTGTTTCTCAATATAGAAACTAATTAAAAATTTAATCTGGTCTCAAATATAATATCTCAATTTATTTTATTTTCAATATTTATCCTTTTTAGTCTCAAATAATTATTATCATGATTACATATATTAAGGTGTTCCGTTAAGAATAGTTTCAATGCATATAAATAATAATAATATTTTAGGAAAGACAATTCATTAATTACTAATAATTAATTTTTTTAATATCCACATATTAATTATTTAACTATAATTTTTTTAAATTATACTATAAAATATGTTTTATATTTAAAATCCAAGGGAGCATTAGGTTTTAAGGTCCTGAAGAAAGGCTGATTTAACCCAAAAGCCCTGTTTCTTTTATATCTAGCAGCAATTTCCAAAACTCAGCCTAAATGATCGAGGGCTCGTAAGCACTAAATTTTGTTTTTGTTTTTTTTTTTAAAATTTTCTTAAATAATGACCAAATTCAATGATTAGGCATGCAAATGGTCACAGTTTGAGTGATATGTTTTAGTTGGAAATTGAAGAACTCGTACTGAAATTGAACTGGTTTGTAACCACGAGTCTGCTAAGGAGATCAAGCGAAAAAGATAAATGAAGAATCAGAATATGTGTCATTGGATTAGAACTATAAAGACTTAAATGCTTGATAGAAAGGAAAAAAGCTACTTTTCCAATCCGAAATATAAAATCTTTTTTGTAGTGTAAATTAGACTACAAAAAAAATCTTATATTTAGAACCAGAAGAATATAAAAATTTAAATAAAAATAAGTGAAAGTATAAAAACGTGATAAAAAAAGCAAAAAATTATAAAGATTTGATTGAAAATTCAACCTGTAGTGCTGCATATTAATTGTCCCAAAGGACCAGGCGAAACCTGGCCCATGTTAACTCTTGTACCCTTTTTACCTCTTATTTCATGAGCCCAACTCTATCAAGCATATTGGAGAGTGGGACGGCCCGTATCGGATTCCCGGTTCGCTGTTCGCAGATCTCTTTCACCAGTCGCCTCCCTCACCCTGTGTCTCACCAGTAACTGCGCGCCGGTGTCCGTCGCCGCCGCTCTCTCACCGCTCTCCGGTGCTCGGCCCTCTCACCCGCTCTGAGCTTTTTCTTTATCGTCTTTTGTTAGGTACTCTTTCACTCACTACCTTCGTCTTTATATTTATAATGAGTAATTGAGTATGGAATATTGGAATGTGCTTACCTAAACTTGTGTTTTGGTGTGTATATAAAATTATTTTTATGATTAGCTTATGACCCAAATTGAGCGGTATTAATAATAATAATTGAAAAAAAGGAAACCGACTAGTAACTTTTTTAACGAAGTGTCACGTAAATGGAAGCTTCTTTTTTGAATTCAACGAAGTTACGCATTGGCGTGTGTGTATAAAGGTATTTTTATCTCAAGCTTTTGCTTGCCAAACTTCCAAAACAAAACAAAAAAAATTTATGATTAGTTTATGCACGACACTACTTGAGCAGTTGACCATGTAACTATCAAATCCCATTAAAATATTAATAATTAATGGTTACCACTCATGTTGGCAAGTTTAATAAGAATGGCAAGTCATAAAACACACCGGAGAAGAGAGAAAGAAAGAAAGGTAGTATGGTATCGAAAAAGTACGTATGACCCAATTCATTCTATTTTTCATGCATAACTTTTTTAAAAATTAACAGGAAGGAAAATCATTACAATTTTATTTGTTTTGCGCAGAAGGATTCCGATCGATCTTTTTTCTTTCAGCATCTTCCTTTGTTTTTTTCCATAACCACCCTTACAGCTCGCTACCCATTGCCTCTGGGCGCCTTACAAAGTTCACTTCGTTTTTCTCAGGCTGGACCAACCTGAGTAGGTTGGCTCAGTCTCTAACCTGATGTGCAATTTTTATTTATTTGTTTGGAAAATTGTTTGCATCCATCAAGTGTCTTTCATTACCATCAAATATTACAAGTTTGATGTAATTAGTATTACTTCTTATAAACAAATCTACAAATTTCTATGCAACAAGTGTCTCTCGCCTATGAGGCTTCTATTTCCATTATTATACCTCGTTCCTATTTTATCCCCTCCAATACTTCAATTTAGAACTAAAATAATTGAGGGATTTGGTTTTTGAATAAATTACGTTTGCATTGAATTAATGTTGGACATATGATTTAGTTGCCAAGGATAGTTGAGTCCTTATCCAAAAAGAGAGGTTAATATAGATTCTCACATTATGAAGAACAACTATGTCCGAAACAACGACAAAGCTAAGATCTAGACATGACATATCACAATAATAACTTTCCCACAAGCAAATAATGCCAAAGCTATAGACATCACGTTTAACGCTACAAGATTTGCCCTCTATGACCTCTAGTGCCATGTAACTAAGGGTTTTTGTTTTGTCTATTATGTCACTCAGATTCCTAGCTTTAGCACAAGCAACTCCAAAATCATATATTTTTAGCAACATATGTTCCATTTTTACATCAACATGTACAGTCTTCTTCAATTATAAATAGATAATTCTTCTAGAGAGATCCAAGGCCAAACGATCCTACAAGCTAATTAATTTCTTCAACATATTCTCACCATGAAAATACTTAACAACAACATAACATGCCCTAAATCAAAGAAGATTTTTCCCACCAGTTGAAGAGCAATTTGTTGGAATCTTAAGATTCAAAGTTCCCATCGATGCTCGAATAAATTTTGTAACATTCAAATAGTTAAGTTTATGCCAAACAATAACCTCTTGTTAATGGACGCACGTAGAGTGGTAGTTCCAGCCATTGTGGTGGCACAATCCTCACTTCAATTTAATATTTTCATTATAGCTTCCTGGTTATTACATTTAAAGGTGCCCCTTATAAATAGCACATAAACCCCATGAGCAAAAGCATATGGGATATTTAATTTGGCCAAATCAATCTCTTACTCTTCTTATATGGCCTCTTCGGAACTAACTTTCTCAAAAGTGCTTTTTTAACTAAGCATCCAAACTTTTAAGATCAATCTTAACAGTTCTAAATATCATATCTTTATTGCCTTGACTTTTAATGCCCTCAATCTTTAAATCCTTAATTTAGCTCCTTCTGATTCAAATCCATCTTTTATGTTCAAACACCTTAACCTTCCGAAGCTTTGAAGATCTCAGGAATTAGAGGCAATGACTATAAGACAAAGTGGGTACTGTGGAGGACATTACTACCACCATTCTGAGCTAGAACGATTGTTGGTTATAAAACATGTGGCAGAGGGATTGAGAGAAAAGCATTGGCGTTCTGTAATATTGCAGGGCAACGAGGCTCATAAAGCGGACAACTTTAAAAAGAAAATTATTTATAATATATATTTTATTTGAGAAAACGATGTCTCTTGTTGCTAGAAATATAGATATTTTAGTTCATGGTATAACACATAAATATTTACTAACAGTGAAGCATTATGTTAGTTAATTTTAATCTATTACTAAGGTATACTTTTAGTTCTTTAACTTAAAAAGAAAAAATCAATTTTTAGTCTTTTAACCCTAAAATCGTTAATAAAAAAATAACAATATTAAGACTTTGAATGTTAATAAAACATTCACAAGTACTATCATATTAAATTTAATTCTCAAAATAACCATAACTATTACAAAAAATTATCATTTAAAATTAACAATTTTATGATTAAAAGACTGAAAATGTATTTTTTTAAAGTTAAGAAATCAAATTAAAACTTTATATAAAATTAAAGAACTAAATATATATTTTAACAATTATGTACAAAAATTTGATGAGAAAGTGAAATGAAGTATTTGAATCTCATTTGACTTTTTATAAATTATTCATGATGAAATATCCAAAATTAATAAATAATTATCTTTGAACCTTGATTCTCTTCAAATAAACTTTTTTTTTTACCAGAGCTTCAACTAAACTTAAATATTGCTCTCCTCCTCTCTTTAATTTGCCCGTTGTTTCCCTGTATTAAAAAAAGGCGTAATGTCCACCGAAAAAGAAGAAGAAGAAGGATAATGGCGAGAGGAAGAATATAATTTGGGCTAAGATTGGTTATCGAGCCTCCACTTAGTTATTAAGTGGCTTTTTTCTTTTCGGCGTTCGTTATTAAGTGACTTTAGTAACATAAGCTTTGTATGGGGCCGTGGACTAAAAAAGGGGTCTAAACCATTGTGAACACTGGATTTTGATCCGCTAATATAGAGCTCCTAATCCAACTTCGCATCAGAGTCATGGGCCTGAGCCACTGCTTGCTTACCTCAGACGTGCATCGTTTTCGAATTTTATTCTTTGTCCAATACACCCATCAATGCCCCGGGTTCGCCCGTCCTGAGTTGACCTTACCCCGCCGAAAAAAATCTTGAGTTTTGACTTAAATCGTGAGCTGACGCCCATCCGCATGCATCATTCATTTACATCTGATGTTTCAAGAGTCTCTGTTCCGTGACTCACTCGCATGACGGCAAAGGAAGCTTCCTTTTTCTTACTTTTGACCATTAATAATTTTTTCGGCCAGCTTTTCCGCTTCTTTTTTAGACCATTAAAGAAGAATATTCTACTCGACCTCAAGCTAGATCTCCAACAGCATATTTTTTTCATCTAATTATTTTAATAACTTTCATAACGTGTTTTTAGAGAATTTGTTTATTCTAAGCTATATGTAAATAATGTAATCAATAATTTTTTTTTTACTCGAGAATTTACTATAAAAACATAAATAACTTTCTTTTATTGCATATATATAGTTCAAAATCGATGATTACTCAGAATATTATATGATAATGCAACGCTATCTTTTAGCTTTTAATATTCTTAATAGTGAAGGATAAGGTCTTGGTCGATGGGTGGAGCCTAAAATCAGGTGGGTTAAACAAAAAGAGAGTTGTGGCTTCGAAAAGAATAGGGTCAAAATGTAAATTTATTTTAAAAGATTTTACTAAAGAATGCTGGGCATCTGAAATTTTTTGTTAGCTCAATATTGTTTTAGAAGTTTAAAATTATAGTAATTTTGCCTTTTCTGTTAAAAATTTTAACAATCAACATTAGATATTTGATTGTGGGATCAAAATTGCTGTAATTTTAAACTTCTAGAACAATATTAGAACCAAACAAACATTTCTGGATAAAAATTTTGTTTTTTTCCTCTCCTCTCCCTATCAAATTTGGAGAGGAGAAAAATATTATGGCTATCTCGAGCATACTCTTTCAGTTTTATTTATAAGTTTTAAATTTGAAAATGGATATAATTTATTTTATAAGCTTCAATTTAGACTTGTCTCAACATTTAATATATTTTTTTCAATGTTGTCATTATTTATTTCTCTTTTATCATGTTTTTCTCCATACTCTCTCTAATATTTTTTCTCATTTATTATAAGACTATATTTAAAAACAAAAGAATATTTCTAATCTATTTCTATTTGAACTAATTTTAATTAATTATTTACTATTTATGAATTAGTTATTTTGAAGTTCATACTACCTCTGGTCCTTAATATAAGACCCCGTTTGACTTTTTGTTTGGTCCTAATTATAAGACCCCAATCCATTTTTTCTCTCATATTTATGTATTTTTTCCAAGATAGTCCTTCTAATAATGATAGTTCTAGCCAATACACTTAATTAGCAAGGATATTTTAGGAATGACAACACTTATTTATTACAAATAACTAATTTAACTTACTTCTTTAATCTCCTCAAATAAATCAACTGAGTCTTATAATTAAGACCGGAGGTAGTAATAAGAACGGAATGGAGTATGTCTGATATTTGAGCTACTTGTTTTGAGGTGGGTACTGCTATTAAATGCTCCAAGGCGGTGAAGCCTCTGACAATGGCTTTCACTTTTTCCATGGGCCAAAATCAGCCCATTTAAATCTCTTAGGGGCCTCGTTATTCTTTCAGGAGGCATTTGGGCTTAGTTGTTAAAGGCTCCTTGCAATGTTCAAGCCCAAATAATTCCTTAAGTCCAATCAGAGAAGGGTAATGTGATTGGAAGTTTTTTCCCCCCTCTAAAATATCCTCATTATGAACTTCAAAAATCATTTTACAGCCATCCATGTTTAAGAGGAAGCCATCCAACGATCTGATTAATTTTATAGCCAAGAAGCCTAAGCCTAAGCACGATGATAAGCACTGAGAGCGCATATTCGCACCGTTTTAACAAAGTCAAGAAGGAGTTCCCTCTGTTGAATTGCTGTGCGACGTCGTTCACTGAGATAAAGTCAAGGAGGTTCCCTCCATTGAAGGCGAGTTCTTCTCCCCCCCCCCCCGGTTTAATAATACGCAAGTGCCAAATTTTTGCTTCTCTTCTTCTTCGAAGAAAAATACCAGGCCAGTCTTTAATCAAAGTCTCCTGGAGAAAACTCGAATGTTTCAACAGAAACCTCCTCCGCTATTGTTTAAGGGCAGCTTTGGGTTGGATACCAACTCTCCTTTTCATGAGGCAGCCATTCAAGAAAAACTGGATATTTTCTCAATTAAAAAGCAAGTCTCAATTTGCCCCAAAACACAATCACGGGGATGTCATCGTCTCGGCCTTTCTGCAGCTCCTAGACTTTTACCAGAAGCAGGTCTCTGAAAGATCAAGGCAATGAATTTTTCAAGTTAGAGAAGTCAAAGTCGCAGCACTTTGCAACCCAACTATCAAGTAAGATCCTTCAAACCTACTCTTTATAGGCACCTCCTGAAGCATCTTGCTGAGATTATTGATCAGGTGTTTACCTGTGCACGAAGATGAATCCGAAGAAGCATAAGCTCATTAGATCTGAACCGTCTATATTTTATTTAGGTGGTTTAGATTTGATTTCTTTTTTATTTTTATTTATTTAAAATAATTATTTTAATATGTATAGAATCTAAAATAGTGACGACTCTTAACTATCATTCTTTCAAAAAATAGTTTATTCTATTTAAAAATAATTAATGAAAAATTTTAAATCTAGACCGTTTAAATGAGATATAGACGGTTCAGATCTGATGAGTTTATGGTGCTCGTCAAATGGATGAGCACCGAAACTTGTTGTTCAGCATGACACCCGTTTTTCCCTCCCACTCCTAGAGCTTCTCCGAACACGCACTGCTGCATTTTTATGTCAGTTGAGGAAAGCAGGAAAAATGATTCAACAAGTTTCAGAGGTTCATGTATATATATCGAGATCCACGATTTCTTCATCGATCATCTTAGAGAGCACTATAATGACCTTGGAGTCTCTTACCCACCTGAGCTTGACCAGCCGCTGCTTCCGCGCAATTGACCTTCGAACACTTGTAGGCTCATCTTTGTGTTGCCTGGAGCAGAGGATGGTTTTGAGGTGGTATTTCGGATATGGGGGTCATCCAATAGGCTTTGGTCAAATGAACTTTTTGACCTGGGACTTCAATGGGCTAACTCGCCGAGTTGGAGCCCGTTGCACTCGTGAGGATCAAGTTATGGATGTTGGTGAACTATCGTTAGAGGCTCTGGGTTTCATCGAACTTTCAGCCAAAAAAGCATGGAATGGGTACGTGGTGCCATGCTTGGAGTTTTTTGGTTTAGGCTACTCTTTGGCTTGTTTTATGCTCTCATTGCTCAATAGGTTCTCTTTTGAAGTGCATTTGCTGCTCTTTCTACCTTCATCTTGAAGTTGTTCTTCGCCAGGTCCGACTGTCAACTCCCAAGGCACATTTCTCTGAGGTGTTGTATCCAGATCGTTCCCACGGAGCGAAGAGTAAATCAGTCCCTCAACCTTGCATGACAAATCTGAGCATCCTCGGGTTCGAGCCTGTGTCATGTTTTTTTGTTTTTGGTTTTAAAAAAAAAAATTTAGACGGGCGTTTGGCAATCCAAGCCAAGAAATGACGTTTGAATAGCTCTCCCTAAATGATATTAATGTTGGGCAGAACGGACCTCTATTATACCCTCAGGCATTAATTTAGGTAACCCTATTCTAGAATGCCTCCCTAAGTGTCGCAATGGGAAGTCCAACCTCCTTCCCCTTGGGTGAGAGGATGGAGTAGTTATCGTTGAATGCAGGGACGATCGGTAGCTTCTGTCACGTTGAGCTGCCGCATGTTTTTCTGTTTTTGCTGTTTTTGTTAGTTTTGGTGGGAACTTTGTTGATTGCTTTCTTTCCAGTTTTCCATTCTCTTGGGCTGGCCTCTTCTACTGGGATCTTTAAGCTTTGCCCAAACGGGCCCGATGTGACCGGCTGGTTGTAATCTTTATATCTGAATAAAATTTGTTTTTGGTTCGAAAAAAAGTTATATTATATATACATATATTTATATTTATATTTTTTTACATAATTAAATATTGTTAAAACTAATAAAATCAAGTTTTAAAACAATATAAAAATATTTTATCATATAAAATAAGATCTGAACCAAACAAGGTCCTCCCCTCTCCTCTTCTTCCCTCCCTTCCTTTTTGCGGAACCAAACAAGGCTTAAAGGTTTTCTTTTAAAATTTTCAGGTTGAAACCTACTTCAAAAAAAGTCAGAGTTTTTTTTATTTCATATTTTAGGTATTTATAAATAAAAATAGAGAAAATGACATAAAAAAGAAGTTGAAAATGGCAATATTTCAATTCAGGCACCTGAGATGTAAAAATACCAGGAAAGGAAGTAATGTTTGATCTAGTATTTTGCAAATATAGTTAAATAATTAAAAATAGCTTTGTATAAAAAAGTTTATTAACAAGTTTTAAACTGATAATAATAAGTGTTGAACAACAAAGGATAAGAAATATACTGACAATAACAAGTTATTTATTAATAAGTTATAAATTGATAATAACAAGTATTGAACAACCAATGATAAGAAATATACTGACAATGACCAATTTGATATTTTTTTTTTCAAAAAAAAACTTATATAAGGGCATTTTAGTAATTTGACTATATTTATAAAATACCATATCAAACGCCACTTCTTTTTCCTAAGATTTTGACCTCTTGGATGCCTAAATTGGAATATTTTAATTTTTAATTTTCTTTTTGTGTTATTTTCCTATAAAAATACCTAAATAATTAAAATAATATAGCATTTATATGAGCAAGCCCATCTTTATCATGGTCAGAACTTAGAAGTCTATTCCGCGTCACATTAAACACGCTGTATTGGCTATTGAGTGCTTTGCATTAGAAGAACTATTTAGATATTTTAATACCCATTATTTTTAAAAAAATTCAAAGGTACAGAAAATTATAAATAATATATCTTCTCACGATGCACAAAACTTTCCAATAGAAACCTTTTTCAATTCAAATAAATTAGAAGCTAAAAGGAATAATAATTAAAAAGAATTTTTGGAGTGTGTAGGTGTAGTGGTGGCCGATTAGAAAAGGAGACACGGCTTTTAATTATCAGTAAAAATTAACTGATGATTTTTCAGGGAAAAAGGATTTACAAGTTTGAATGAAGTGTGCTATAATTTTATGTTTGTTTATAATGGGATCAAGTTAAAATATTAAATATGGGAAAAAAACTAATCCAAAGATATTTGTGGCTAAGCTAATTAAATAGAGAATAGTGAACAAGAGAATTCAAAATTATAGTCATAATTTTACCCAGTCATATATCCCATTGAATTGATGCCTTAAAGTTGTTTTCATTTTGATTTTTATCTATGAAGTTGCAAATCATAGGTTTTGGCTCCTCAAAAGACAAAATATTTTACATTTTTATCAAATTATTGGGACTAATATTTTAAATAAAAAGAAACTTGAAAGACCAAAAAACTCTGTTAGCTACAATCTGATCATAAATAAAACATCATAAATAAAATATTGCTTTTCTTCGTAAGCTTTTTTTGCATATATCGATTAAATAAAAAGAGTGGAACTCCCATGTGAATTTATTCAGCAGGATCTTTATGCAAGAAAAAAGTCTTTAAATCATTCTTGAACTAAATAAATTTTAGATAAAGTAAATTTATAAAATTAATTGTTATAAATTTATAAATTTATAACCAAAGTTTTTGACATGTATGAAGGGTGGTCGGATCAATTCTGACAAAATTAAGGTTTAACAATTTTGTTCCATTATAACTTCATTCATCTTAATGGGTTTAGGGTTGAGTTTTCTTGACAAAATTGTGTAAGTTACAGATGAATAAAACTTATAAGCCATACAATTAAATTGTAGGAAAAAGTATTGGGCAAAAAAATTGTAAGAAAAGATGGCTGAATATAGCTTGTTGCTGGAGACTTCCATTTATGAGAACTAATTTGAATTTGTGTTGGGGAGATACACCATAGAATCAATTTATTTACTAAGGGGATTAATAAAAAAGTATACGAGTAAAAGAAGCAATTTACATATGATTTTTATTAACCTAGAAAAAGCTTATGATTGTGTACCAAGAAAAATACTTTATAAAGCTTTGAAAAAGAAATGTGTGTAGATTTCATATATTACAGTTATACAAGATATATATAAGAGAATAACTGCTAATGTAAAAATGTCTGAAAGTGAAACAAAAGACTTTCCTATCAAGATTGGGTTACGCCAATGATCTTTTTTCAACCCTTACTTGTTTAAGTCTTATTCTAGACTTCCTACCTGAGCTTATTTAAGAAAAAATTTCTAAGTGCATGGTTTTCACTAATAAAATAGTTCTCATGCCTAAATCAAGAGAAGAAATTAAACTTATGTATTTATTTTTATAAGAATAAATTTATAAAACATAAAATCTGAGTTATTCATTTTTCTAATCTTAGGGCAAAGATAAGATTATGAGAAGGAAAGGAGAAAGTTTGGGGGGGGGGGAGGATCTAGACCTAGTGCAGTCATGCAAGGCACCCACATCGCTCCACACACTTGTTTCTTACGCAACAAGAAAAATTAGGCAATGTGGATGGTGTAATATATATGATTAAATGAGTTTATCGCTTATTGATAAGATTCAAGATCCAAAAATTTTAAATTTGTTAAGGGAAAAATTGGGTTCAGATCCTCTTACAATTCCTCCCTCTCATTTTGTGCTCAAAATTTCACCTTTACTAGTAGATCAAAAAATGAATAATTGAGATCTAGTATTTTAAAAAATGAATGTTCACCATCTTTCTCCTATTTAATAATTGGGATTTTGTGAAAAAGAAGGAGAAAAAGGATTTTGAGAAAATTTCTATATGGACAAATAGTGTGGGTTAGGGAAAATATCAACCCATATGAAAATGGATTGGCCCAACGTAGCTCATTTAATATCTCACCTCATATGGGCTAACCTATATCGCTTAGGCAAGCTCATATAGTCTCACGCTTATTTATTTATTTATTTTTGGATTAATATAATTTTTAGTTCTTTTAGTTTACCCTAATTGTAATTTTGATTCTCTAAATTTCAAATCGGTGTTTAAAGTTTCTTTTTATTTAAAATATTGGTTTCTCTAATTTAATAAAAATTTGGACCATTTTTACTTTTTGAGGGACTAAAAACCTATAATTTAAAATTTAAAAGACTAAAATCAAAATGAGAACAAATTTGAGAGTACAAAATATTATATTAACTCATTTTTTTATAACAGTCTCGAATTTATTTTATATTTAAATAATCGTTACAAAACCTTTTCTATTAGGTTTGCTTTATCTTCTTCCCTAAAAACGCATTTTAGGTCAGGATTATTCTTTTTCTTTTCCTGTAACGGCAAATGTGCAATTATAAATCGTTGGTTTGAAGGTGACGTGCAACTAGAGGTGGGTAATGGGCCATCCGACCGTGAAGCCCATTATATCTCATGTCTACTGGCTAGCAATTTTCGAAGCTCGACCCTAATGATCAAGGCTTGGGCTTGTAAGCCCTAATTTTTGGTTTTAATTTTTTAAAAAACAGTCCAAATCCAGTTATTATGGGGCTGCAAATTGAGGCTGTCTGAGTTAAATCCCTTATTCAAATGTGTCTACCTTTAAGGGAGTATTTGGATTGCAACCAAACCATATTTTCAGAAGTGATTTTACAGTCTACGAAGCAAATATACAGAGGAGTTTATCTCAATTTGTGAAAAAATACTTTTTAAAAGTACTTCTGGGTGTTTCCAAACACCCCTTTAAGTAGCAACTAAAACCATGGTTTGAGAATCCCATGATTCACATGTGCATTTTTGGGAAAATTTTTTTTTATCCTATATCAGGTTATTCTTGAAGTACCAATCATATTTGGAAGCCACAAATGATATGTTCGTATGCATCCCTTTAAGCTTTTTTTCCCGGTACAAACGACGGCTAAACACCCACATAAACGACACCAAGTAATATAAGGATTAGATCCCACACAGTCTTTGTCCGCGAGGGGCCTTTGATTATCTGGGCACGCATCAAGTAAGACTGGAAATCCCTAATTTAGTAAGAGCATCAGCCATTTTATTGCACTCTATTAAAACATATTTCAACAGGGATTATAAATTGTCACGTTGTGAGAGTTAACTCCTTTTGCTCCTTTGTGTCATGTATTTTCATTCTTCTCAAGGAAGTGGGTTTGTTTAAACTTTACTTTATTGTGTTACTAAAAAAATTAAAAAACTATGTTGTAAGGTGGCACGAACTAGGTTGGGGCGAGTTTCGTGATGGATTGAACCTACCATTTGGGCCCTAAACTCATTTGGGCCAGTGGAACCAAGTAAAAGTTCCAATTTTAAGAAACAAAAAACAATCTTCTACTGGTGGGAGTTGAATTTAACAAAAGAAGCAGTTGGGTCTAGTGAAAGAAGCTAATCCCTCACAACGTGGTGAATCAAGATTTGAATTCTTACTAAGAGAGGCGTCCATATTTAGTGCCCTACAATAGCTCGAATAAGATTGCCTCTAATAGGAGGATACCTATGCTTTAGCTAAAAAAAAAAAAAGAAACAATCTTCTATTAGTGGGAGTTGAATTTAACAAAAAGAGGAGTTGAATTTAACAAAAAAATAAATTTCTATAATATAATGAATTAATATTTGAAACCCTGTCAGGAACTTCCAATAGAAGGACACCAGTGCTTGGGAAAAAAATCTTTTTTTTTTCCCATGTAAATGTATCCCTTTAAAAACATTTAGATTTCCATCTAAAAAATGTATATTACTAGGAAAACATATTTTTTCATAAGGATACTTAAAAATGGCTTTCATTTATTTTTCTGAAACATTTTGTGTCAAAGAAATTATATACGGTCTGGTTGTTTAACCTCTTGTTTTTGTTTTTGTTTTTTTTTAATTTCTCCGTTTGTTCAACCTAATACGTTCAAGCTGGACCATAGCGTGACCAGGTTGGCTAAGTCTAATGTGCAAGTTCCCTTTTACTTTTTGCTTTTTATTTATTTACTAGTAATTGAAGGTGTTTTTGAGAAAATCATCTTATAGATAACAAACCAAATTAATAGGGCAAATGATTTGCATCCAATAAGCGTATTTGATGCGGAGTCCTGCTCCTCATGAACCAAAAGCGGGTCTACAAGTTTCTATGCAAAAAGTGTCTCCTGCCTAAGGCTTAAGGCTTCCATTTCAGTTCTTACAGCTCGTTCCCATTTTTCTTTCGCCAGCACTTCAAGTCGGAAGTGACATTACTGGGAGTCTGGTTTTTCAATAAATTAAATTTCAATTGAACTAATTATGTACACTAAATATTTTGTTTGGGAAAATCACGTCCCTTATTGCTATAGAGATGAAGAGACGGTTTAGTGCACGATATAACACGTAGACAATATTTACTGATAAGCATTATGTCAATAATTTTTTATCTACAAAAAATATGATGAGAAAGTAGAGCGCAGCATTTTGAATCTTGAAACCTGAAATCTAACTTTTCTATGAATTATATGAGATGTAGATTAATTGGAAATATTCGAAATCAGTAAATAATTCTCTAAACATGGATTCTCTCCAAATGATGAACCAAGAGCCAAGTAAATAAAAAGGGTATCGAAACATTCCTCTTCCCTTATCACTTGTATCCTTTCTGATGCAAAGCGAATCAATTCTCTCTATTTTTTTCTCACCCACCCATCATCTCAATAACATTTTTGCCACAAAACAGAAATTCAGAGTCTCTACTGCCAAGAGAGAAGAACAAAATAATGAAATGTCATTAACACTCAATAAATGAAGATTGAATAAACCCTCTTTAAGGTAACCAAATCCTTCCTCCTGAAAGATAACCAAAAAATCTCAAAATTTTCAGGGACTTGTTAAATCCCCCTTCAAGTAAAGATTAAACAATCGCACGTACCAAAACTCATTATCCTAGGACTCTTTTGTAGACCCCAAACTAATTTATGATCTTAACCACCCAAACTAAGATCATAACCAATCAATGACACTTTAACACCTATTTCACCTAAGCTAAGATCATAACCAATCAATGACACTTTAACACCTATTTCTCGCCATTTAATTACCTAAGATAGCAGAAAATGGGATATCTATGGAAACTTTGGGAACTGAGAGATCTATGCTAACTTTGGTAGCTTTCATGAAGCCCAGAATAAGCGAACAAGCTTGAACAACCATGAGTAGTATCCCCTTCTTATCAACGACTTGACCGGCCCCTCCTTTGGCGGCCGTAAGCTTGGCAAGGTGAAGATCAGACACCTTGTTTTCAAGATGCTCAGGCAAAACATGAACCTTATTCTGGTACTTGTCGTCAGTCCCATTCTTGCTCCACAAATCAAGCAGAGCAACCACATGGCTTGTGCAAGACCAAGACAACACAAACCTAGGGTAACCTTTGTATACGATGATGCATTTGTCTCTCTCAGGAAAGACCCATTTGTCAGTTTGGGGATTGACGACGATATGTGTCATGCCCGAGAAGCATTGCTCGTGCCCAGCATAGATATCGCTATTATCGTCCAATGTAGTATCCATGTAGTAAATGATGGTGTTGTTCTTCATCTTCTTTACGTGTTTAAACACATCGGTATTGCCCCCGCTGATAACAAATATGTCTTCCTCGAAAACACCATCGCCAAGAATCTTAATGACTGAAAAACCTTCTAGGTGAGCTTGAACTGTTAGGTTGGAATCAACCTCATACACAACCACGTCAGCACCAGCCTGCTTCAGTGCTTTGGCAAACCCCTTGCTGGCATTTTCAAATCCAAACACAATGGCTTTTTTGCCAGGAATCGTCACGTTGGTGGCTTCCGTAATAACAAAAAGAGAGTGGATGAAGAAGTTGCTGAACTGTTGACACAAACATACAACATACCAGATATAATTTTGAGTTTTCCAAAACCTTATCCTCTATATATATATTAAAACATGGTTATTAAGAAGTATGTGTGCGTGTGCACGTGTGAATACATGTGTGTGTATATAATAAATGATTGAGAACAAAATAAGGGGCAGCAAATTTATTGAAATATGATTTAAATTAACTTCACTTACCCATACTCGGTCGAGTTTATACCACTTCATGTGATTGAATTCAATCATAAACTTTAAACTTAAAATCTCAATTTACCGTGTCTCTTAAATTTATAACTTTTCTCCAAAATATCATGATTGCAAAAGGTTGAGGTTTCCTGCACATGACTAAAAAAAATAATTTAGAAAAACTTACGTACATTTTGTTATAAATAACTCATTTAACTAATTTCTTCTTTAATATTCTCAAATGAGTCTCATACTAAAATGCGAAGATAGTAAATAAATTAAGCTAACAAAGATAATCAAATCTAAAAATTTCTAATAAAATTACACAGTAGATCATCTAATGTCCAACAACGTAACCACATTATTGGAATTTCAAGATTTTATTTTTTGCATAATAAGAAAAGCTCATCAAAACAAATTTAATATTGACCTCATTTTATTAAAAAAGGTACAAATTTAAATATTTAAATAAGGATTAATATAATTTATTTTACTTTTAGTTTCTCAAATTTCAAATTTTAAACCCTATAAAATGATCTAAATTTTTATTTGATTATAAATACCATTATAAATAATAAAAAACTAAGACCAACATAAAAACAACTTGGAGAGAGGCTAAAGTTTGTGCTAAACTTTTAAATAAAATGGTTTGAAACATAAAAATAAGAGATTATGAGACCGCGCCTACTTTTGAAAATTCAACAAAACAATTAGGGTAACAAACGAAAGGGATAACAATTGCGAAAATGATTAAAATAAAATAAAATTGAAGAACAACGACCGGCATTTGCCAGAAAAAATGGCTTCTGCCGGCAAGTAAAAGAATTTTAGTCCCAGGTCCACGAAGGTTCAGACTCATTAGATCTAAATAATTGACTCATGCAAAAGTCAACTTTGTAGCTGCTCTAAATTTAACAGAATTTCAAATCTCAGAGCTCTAAAACTAAACCATATGTTGTAGGTGATAGTTACCTTCCTCTTGGTGTCAGAGCTGCTGACATTGATGGCAGGGAACGAGAGAGTTCCATCAGCTTGCATCTGGTAAAGCCTCTCCACCCCAGCAGCGGTGTCTTCAGAGACACCAACGAGGGTCTCCCTCATCTTGTGGTACCTACGGGGGTCAGTTTTCAAGCCATCACTGATGATACCAAGGGCAGCCCGCAACTGAACATTATCAGCAGAAGACGGGTCTGGCAGCTGATCACTCTTCGCAAATATCTCTTCAGCTTTCACACCTTCATGGATCAAGAAGGTAAGGTCCCCACCGAAGTCAACAATTAGATCGGGACCACCAGAAAGACCCCAGTTAAGTGCACGCGCCATAAACCCCCAATACTCCTCATGAACCTTCTTCCCCTCCAAGTGTCGGATGCGTTGGCGGCGGCAGCGTGATCCTGAGTAGACAAGATGTCGCAGGAAAACCAGCGAACTTCGGCTCCGAGAGCTTGTAGGAGTTTGGTGAGGCCGCCGGTTTCACCAGACATGTGGCAGGAAACGGTGATTCTGGCGCCGTTGAGAGGCTGTAAAGAGACGAACTCTTTAAGGCAAGTTTCGAGACCGGCCATCTCGACCCCGGCAAGCTCTTCTCTGAGGCGGACGATGTCGGCATGAGAGAGGCCATTGACCTTGCCGATGAACGCCATGGAAGCTGCGGCTGCTGCTTCTACGAGAGAAGAAGAATTTCCGCGGTGAAGAGAGTCAGAAGGATAGAGCTGGCAGAGCCTGAGGGGACAAGAAAACAAGCAGGAAGGGTTATTTATAGGGAGATTGAAAGTGTGGCGGGCATTTCTCTAGAATCTTCCTCCAGTAACAGTGACGCACGGCCGTGTTGTGGAATCTGCAAGGCAAGTTTTGGACAACTTTATGTGCAACCTAAAAATAAATAAATTCATTTTTTTTCTTTTGAAAATAAAAGAAAGCTGACCGTTACCGTTCAGCCCACTAATATTACCTCTATTTCAATTTATAAGATACACCAGTCATTTTTAAGATGTTTTATGCTGGTAAGAAAAAACATGTTTTATGAAAATTAAAAAAATTCTTAAACCTTGTTGGTTCTGTTTTAAAGTTTAATAATTTTATTTTTATTTTTTTAATATAAATACTTGAAAAAAAAATAACAACATAAACAATAATAAATGAAGGGCAATATTATTCATTCATGTGAAAAATTATAAATACGTTTAGAAGGGTATAATTTGAGTAAATTACAAAATTAATGAATATCATTAAAGAATTAAAATCCTACTCTTTGTAAACTGAATTTTTTTTAATATATACACTTGAGAAAACAAATAACAATGTAAAAATAATACATGAAAATTAATATTATTCATTCATGTGAAAAATTATAATACGTTCAGAAGGGTATAATTTGGGTAAATTACAAAAATTAATGAATATCATTAAATAATTAAAATCCTACTCTTTGTAAACTTTCAAAAATACCCTTCATTTAATGTTAATCTCCAATTGACTTTATCTTAATTAATGAATTATATTTTTATAAAGCAATATCATTACTGATTGAAAATATCTCATATGATAAAATATGCAACCATCTAAAAAATGTTTATAAATCTTTTTTCGCCAAAAAACTGTTTTGTACATCAAAGTAGAGGAATTATTTCATGGAGGCTCTTGGACCCACTGTTCAATTTAAAATTTGTTTTCTTGTTCAATCCCATAGTTTCCTCTAGAAGGTACTGGCAATTTCTCCTTCAATCAAAACTTCGAATGTCTTTTATTATAAACGGTAGCGCATGGCCGTCCGATTATCCACGTAATGGAATATCGGCGTAGAATGGTTTTGGCATTTATTGCATTAAATAAAAGGTACTATTATTAACAAGATGAAGTGATTTAAATAGGCATGAATCCAACGGCAATTGTAATTCGGATTTATTGATGTGTATTTATGAGCCCCCCGCCCGTTGACCGACTTGAGCTAATTTTATATAAAGGCAAGTGGGATTCCCTACCGTCCCGGGGATGCTTGGCCATTAAGTTTTCTTCCGTTGGGTGAGGTGAGGCAAATGCTCCGTTTTTTTCGGATTGGTATAAAAGTTAAGAGGAAAGAAATATAAATAAAAAAATAGAGACCAAAAAAAATTAGAGAGAAAATATTATTATTATTTTTTATTTAGATAAATGAGAGAAAACAGAAAGAAATAGAAATGAGCAAATATTTAAATAACTACAATACCTTTCTATTTAAAAAGATATTATATTTAAAATTCAAATTAAACACCATAATATATAGAAAAATTGTCCTAACATTATCATCATCAAATAATTTAAAATCAAATTATTTAATAAAGATATATTTTCAGGTTACTATATTTTAAAATCAAATAATTTAGAAAAAATGTTATTTTTAAGTTAAAAGATAAAAAGTGGATAATAAACTAAAATATAAAAATTAAAGATGAAGGACATGAATTGAAAATAAGTTTTCTCGTTATTTTCTCTCCATACGTGGAGAGATAAGTTGGGAAGAAAGTAGGGTTTTTCCTGTACCTTATTCTCTCTTCAACGTTTCTTTCCTTCCAATTTTTTTTCTTTCTTTTCCCCTCCTAATTTAGTGACTTTAATTCAACCGATAATAGTAACAGACAAAATTTCATAATTAATTCTATTGGCAATTCGTTGTTAAGCTAATTAGTACTACTAAAACAAAAATGTATTTTAGACTAGTTAAAATGGGCTTTTGACACCAAAATACTGACTGATATAGAAATTGTTGGTGTTAAAATTGTAATCAGTGTGGAAAATAATACTTTTGAGATCGGTCGTTGTTCCCACTGCTGTAAATATTGGAAATTAATAAAAACAGGTGCACTTTTTGGACCGGCTATATTTTTGCAATTAATTATTTTTTGTTATACTAACTAGTTGTTTTTACGACATTTGTCTTTCCAAGATTTATTTATTTATTTATTTTGTTTGATTGATTTATTTCGTTACCTCTAAAGGGATTAAATGATTTTTGAGTATTGGATTTCATAGATTTAAATTAGCCCACTATTTGCTTTGGGTTGAAGGCCAATTCATTTTGCAAAGATTGTTGAAGTCAAAGCCACTCTTGGGTGGGGTGCTATTGCTCAATAGGCATTTTGATCATTAATTAGCATCGAAATGGAACATAGAAAATGTTCCTATGCTATAGTTCGAGGCAACAAAAGGGAAGAATATATATAATCTTGTTTAAAAACAATTACAAAATGGACTTGATTCTGATTTGATAAGTTATATTCCGCATGATTGATTACGAATGAGTGGGAGTGCGTCTTGGTCACCAAAGGAAACCAAGCTGAAGGTTTCAGTTTTCTTTGTGATCAAAGCCCTTTACTTGGTCATACTCAACCTTATAAAATGTAGCTTGCAAATGCAAAATTAAGTCTCTTATGCTTAGTTTATTTAAACAAGATTCTTCACGTTTCTTGCCCTAACTAATAGCTTAGGGACATATGCATATTCCATTTTTTGGGACATCTGCAAGTCTCTTATACAAATACAAAATTAAGTCTCCCATGCTTAGTGTAACAATAGTTTTTCTAAATCGGTTACTAATCTTTTTAAATCAAAATTTAATGACATTAACCATGGGAGAAAAGAACTTACTATAACATTTGAAAATGTTACCATGGTTATAAAAGAAGCTTGAATCACAAGAAAAGTTAGCCATGATAGAAAAGAGTTAAACTAATTCTTGAAAATGCTTATCATGGTCAAAAGATATAAGCTTATCTTTCAATACTTATCTATGATTGAAAAAAATCAAAATAAAATCTTTAAAAGCTATCATGGATATTAGAGTTTTATTACAATAGTCGCATGCAAACCAAGAGTAACAATGTTTCATAATAATTGGGCCTTAGGCATTACGAAGTCCAGCATGTCACATTCAACTACAAGTCCATAATAAAACATTTTCTGAATAATCTTTTTTATAACTTTTCAAACCAATAGTACTTCAATATTTTTGAAAGACATTGTGGATTTGCAATTTACAAACACTACCAGCATGTAATCCAGTAATAATTTACAAAAAGTATATAGTTAATACAAATGGTCTCAAATAAATCAGAGTATGCAAAATGAACCCTATATTGTAATATACAAATACCCATCACATAATACAAAGGAGGCTATATAAGATTAATTTGATAGCTAAACTTCTAGTGCCTGGACTAGCCCTAAAGCTGTCACTTGAAAATGTTAAACTATAGGGTAAGACAAAAGTCTCAATAACTAACAATTCTACTCATCAGGCATACAAGTAAGTGCTTAGAAGGTGTGAAGTAGGACAATTGCAAAAATAATGACGTTCACAGTTGTCACATGATGCACATATATCAAAGCACAATATTCTAATCTCGATTCCACCTTATTTCCTTTAAACTGAACCTATGAGCTAGTACTCACCCATATGACTAATAGTTCAACACAACAAGCTCACCGATCAAGTGATATGAACTAGCCAAAATTCACAGAGCACAAGACTAGACCATAGTTCCCTCTCTAGTCCACTATGGGTGTCATATGCCCTAGAATACATGAAAGGGTTAGAGGACTAACCATTGTACATCTAGAGTCCTACCACCTTATTACCTCTATCATATTATAAATTCACCCCCTTATTTCCTGTGTATATGTCTCCCATCAGTCCATTTTCACCATCCCTTCTTATATTTATACTTATAAGATTTATACAATAATTATTTACCATTAAGGTAATAACTTTTCGTATTTGCTAGGAATCAAGATTTCTAATTTCATTTACCAACATTAATTCTCAAAATCATTTTTCAATAAAATCATGTCCCACAAGACAAGTTTATGAAATCATAGTTTCATAGCTATATTTTAATAACATAAAGTATCTCAAGACAATTTTAACAATAATATATCTCATGGCTCACATAATAGCTCAATGGCATTTTGAGAAATTTAATGTATTTCAAAATTACTCACAACATCATAAAAGTATGTATAACAAGTGGAAAGTAATTACCTTTCACCAAAGGCATATAATACCACAATCAAACCAAGTCTTGTGCTCAAACCAACTATTTATACTCAATCTACAATAATCTCAAGGAATCATATATTAATAGAGTGGTTCACAACAAACATAAAGACTCAAAATTCTTCTAGAACACAACTCTTGTCACTATCACAATACAACCATTCCAACACTAAACTTAGGGTCCTAATAACTTAATTGACTCATCTAAATCATTCATTCACAACAAATTACTCAATTTGAACAAAATCCCCAATTTTACACTTAGGTTCCAAGTCTCAAAGTACCCATTTGAGAATTTCAATATCTATCAGCAATTTAAACAGATTAAACATCAATTTAAACTCGTAATAGCATAATCTAACTAATAAACCCCAATTCAAATCATGACATTATCATAACAAAACCTAACTCAAAAATCAAACTCAAGCTCAAAACTTCATATAACTTCAAATCCAACAATTCTAAACTGATTAAACTCTTAATCTAATCCATATAAGTCATTTAAACCCAAAAGATTTAGTGGAAACCTTAGCCCATTCAAAAATCATCATAAACCTTAGATTCCAACTATATTAAATTTGAGAAATCTAAGAGGAAATGGTAAAAATAAGGTTATAAATACTTACTTTGATTTTTGAAAGTTTGAATATATTCTCCTAGGCCAAAAACACCAAATCCTAGCAAAGGCTCATGAGTTCTCCTCCCACAACCTATTGAAAATTGTCTTTGAAACTAATTTATAAAACCAGATTTTGACACGTTTGCTATAGTGAACATCTAGAAAATATCTAGCAAACAACATAGTGAACACTTTGTGTTGTTCGCTATAGCGAACATCTAGTAAACGTTTAGTAAACAACAACAAACACTCTGTGTTGTTCGCTATAGCAAATGTCTAGCAAATGTCTAGAGAAAAACACAGATAAAAAGGTTTGAATCCAAAAATTCATAATCAACTCTATGAATCTCCAACAAAATTACAAACTAGGCTTCTCTGGAAAGCTTGAGATGTCTAGTTTCTAATACAAAAAGAATTAATTAAAAGCAAGATTATTTGACCCTTGAAAATGTCCAATTTCCAAGAATACTAAAAAAGGTATGGAGATATTGCTCTCACTCATCATCCTTTATATTTTTATGCCTTAATTAAACTCAAGACCAAAAGATTAACCAACTTATTTACTCAAATTCAAGTTTAATAGTCTCTAAACATTATGATTAACAATCTAGGATGTTACACTTAGGGATATCTGCATGCTGAGAATGGTAATCTTAAGTCAACTACTCAAAATTTATATAGCCTTGAATTATATGATAATTACCCAAGAAATAAAAATAATGAAAGAAAAACTTTTTATTTACAAAATGATAAAAATAAAAGGAAAAATAATTTATTTATATAGTCAAACTTGATATAGGATAAAACCTATGATCTACGTAGGGTTGCATAGGGGCAGGGCTAGTTAGAGCATGGCCCTTGCCTGATGTCCAACTTGAAAAATAGATGGGCTGCATTTCATAGCCTGCTGCCTGCCCATGCCTATGAAAAGCTTGAGTTATTTTGGGTTAGGCAAAGGCGGGCTGACTAGGGTGGGCTTCCTTGCCCAAGTAAAGATGTATATTCATAATATCATATAGAAAAAAAAGACTCAAATAAATAATTGATAAATAATAATTTAAATATTAAATATATTTCATAACTCCACAAATTGTAATTTTCAAAAAAATAAATATAAATATTAGTAGTTCATATAATTTCACATTACTTACATGTTCAAACACAACACAGTGGGTCCTAACATAACATCCATTCTCAAACAAGAAATAAATAACATCCAATTATCCATAATTTGTTTTAAAAAAGGCAACTAAACAACTATAATAGCATAATACTCCCTTTGGTTTAAAAGATAAGATAAACTTTCTTCATTTACATATATCAAAAAATTAATTAAAATTAGTTTAAAACAATAAATATGTAACGAATGTATTTTTTTTCAAATATGCCATAACTAATAAAGAAAATAAGTGAAAGATGCAATAAATGAATCAAAGAGGAAATATAATGTATGGGGGCAAAATTAGAAAAAACACATTTAATGTTTAAGTAAAAGAGAATGTTATTTCATAAAAAAAAAGAAGAAGCCTTTCTAACAAAGTTTATCTTATATTTTGAACCTCAGGGGATAATATATATGCATATGATATTTTTTTCAAATAAAATTATTTATATTTTTTTAGGTAAAGCCAAATGGGCAGGGCGGCACAATGTGTCTGATGCCCAGCCCTAACCAATAAGTGTCCCTACCCAAAAATACCCAGTATTGCTTTAGGCCATTTTTTGTTGGGCAAGGCTGAGCACTTTTGTATTGAGCTTGAGCAAGCATAATGTAACACCTTACCTTTACCTCTTAGAGTATGCGTTCGAAAGCAAATTAGGTAAGTGGAAGCTTTACTTAAGGCCAAAAACTAAAACTTTTCCAAATTTTAGTTCAGGTCATGACTTGGTACCTCCAGGTCACGACTTGAGATCACAGAGGCAACCTTTGCTACCAGGTCGTGGCTTGGGATTCTCAGATCACAACTTGGGATCACAGAAAGCTGTCGGGTACTATTCACTCAACATTTTCCAGATCACAAGTCTAATTTTGAAAAATCATAACTAATTCTAGGAAAATTGAAATGGGATGGTTCCAAGTCCCATGGAAAGCTCTTGACATGCTCTTTAAAGGAAAATATCATTGGTATCTAGAATTCATGAATCAATCCCAGAGTTCATTCCAAGTAGTACTGTTCATTTGGTCATTTCTCAATTTTCACAGGATTTATGCCCAACTCTAGGAGGACATAACTTTATGTACAAAACTCCTAATTTAATAAACTACCACTTGTTTTTAAGCAAAAAATGAGATCTATAAGTATGCCAAATTTCAAATCAAGATTCGTCCAATTGCTTAAAATCACGTGGGTGAAACTTGAATCTTGAAAAGTCAACTTTTATCCTTTTTTTGCAATTCTTACCTTCTTCTTCCCTTTTCTTTTACCATAACCTTTCCAATCGCATAATACATGCTTAAGCATGAGCCCTTACTCAATTACTCACATATAAAACATTCTTAATCTTTGATACAATATTCCAACATTGTTTACAATAATACATAATAACTCATAATAATTTGCAAACATAATTTCAATAACAACAAGCTCAATCATCCTCCAAATTGAATCCCTTTCCTTTCTCCTTGCTTGATCCAATCCCTCTTTTTAGTCCAAGATTCTTGGTCTCTTTGATTCCCTTGTTTCCTTCTTGTTCCTTTGCACAATACTTGAATCAACCCTTGATCAAAGCTTGGTGTTTTCTCCTTAACTTGCATGGTTGGAGACTCTCTTCCAAGGTCAAGAATTGAGTGATAACACCTCCCTTATGGTTCTCTATTTTGCCGAATTATTTCACATTGAGGGGGTATTTATAGACAAAAAATATGATCTCTTCCCCTCATGAATGGCCAAAATTTGGCTAGCGAAAATGGCCATGTGGCTGCCATCAGGCCCTCCAATTTTCAGATTATGCCATGTGTCCAGTCTCCAGAATATTCTAGTGATATTTTGACTTAATTGGGCTTAAATCCATTTAATTATTGGGCCACCATTTTGCATAAAATTTTGGACTTTTCTTGGCCCAAAATGAAGCCCAATTCTAACCCAAAAAGGAAGAAAAAGTGAGACCCACTCATAAATATTAATTCCAAACAAAAATATAGTTTATTGATTATTACTCACTTGTAACTTTTCATAATTTTTTTAGACCTTCAAAATTACATTTTTCTTTATAAAAAATCCTCTTTTAATATAAGAATATGATGGGAAATTTTTAGGATTTTTTTCCACCTCTAACTAGTTATTTCGAATTTCCCCCGAATAGGCCCTTAATTGGTAAAACTTTTGGAAATAAATTCCCTAAAATTAATTCCTATGCCTCCAAGATCTGAAATCAATTTTAGAAATTCAATCCAATATTTAGGTAATTATTTCAAAATTATTGAGGCCTTTATATAATTAAAATAATTATTTTCCTTCAATTTTCAATTGTTTTTCTAAAAAACCTTTGTTTTTGAAAAATTCTGTAATAAGTTGTTTTCATACTATTTTCATCTTTCAGGCCTCAATTGAGATTCCAAAACCTCTAATTTAGCTTTTTACCATTTTTGAGAATTTTCTAGAATTTTTTTCCAAATTTTTCTATTTTGCCCTTCCTAGACTGATAATTTAAAAAATATCAATCTATACTCTATCCCAATTTTATGTCATGCCTGACTTTGTCAGCCAATCTTCCTTTCATATTGGCCATTAACTTAATTTTTTATATCCATTACCAGGGTCAATTTTTGTAGGATGTGACACACAACAACTTGAAGGGCTATGTGAACACCCTTAGGTTTACATACCCTCTAAAAAGATCCAAACTCACATAATAGCTAAGTAGACCAAACTTCTTTTTTTTCCCCTAACTACATTAAAACCCCTAAATGTTTTGAATTGCTTCATATGGATGTCATGGGACCTTATAAGACACTCACACATACAGGGCACTAGTATTTTCTTGCCATTATCTACTATTTATCAAGAGCCACTTGGATTTTCTTCATGAAATACAAATATGAAATTGCCTTACATATAACGAATTTCGTTGCACATCTGTGTAATCAATTCTTTGCTTCTATGAAAAGAGTGAGAAGTAAAAATGGAATTGAATTCATTAACCATGATGTTAGGAATTTCTTTGGAGAAAAGGAAATCATACATGAAACTTCTTGTCCCTATACCCCTAAACAAGATGGAATTGTTAAAAAGAAGACATAAGAATTTAATGCAAATTTCTAGAGGTTTAATAATCCAATCTGGGGTGCTAATTAAATATTGGGGGAATGTGTTAAAATGACCACTTACTTGGCTAATAGCTTGCCTTCCAGAATATTGAGGTCTAAAGCCCCTTATGAGATTATTCATGGAACCATGGCAGATTATGGAAACTTGAAATTATTTGGGTCTTTAGCTTATGCCACTGATTTGACTAACACTGATAAGCTCAAACCTAAATCTATACCTTGCATTTTTTAGATTATGCTAATAACCAAAAGGAATTTGTTTTACTTGATTTGAAAAATAGAAACATTTTTGTTAGTAGAGATGTGAATTTTGTTGAAAATAAATTCCCTTTTAAAGATGCATTAAGTATTGACCAAGGGGGAGCTAATCAAGAAAGAAATAAAAGAAATGTTCATGTTTGATCTTGAGCAACCCCAATAAAACTAATAATGAATGGAGCAAAGAAACCTAGACATGAGCAAAGTCAATCAGCAAGGATGCAAGAGCACCTAAAGCAGAATACATTCAATCATCATGATGGGAATAACCAACATAATTCGAATCAAAGATTGACTCGACCTACTAGAGATAGAAAACCACCAATCCGAGAAAAGGATTATGTGTGCAACCTAATCAAGCCTGGGCAAACTAAAAGGCAAGTAGGACAAGGTAAATGTAAGTATCCCATTGAAAATTACATATCTTATGACAATATCTCTTCCTCTTATATGTTTTATTTGTGTCCTATTGACTCTACCCCTAAACCTAAAACTTGATGTTGCTATAAAGAATATAAATTGGGTCAAGGCTATAAAATAGGGAATTAAAGCTTCAGAGAATAATAAGACTTGGGATATTGTAACCTTACCCAAAGGGAAAGAAACCACAGGATGCAAATGGGTTTATAAAATCAAATATAAACCTGATGAACAAATTAATAAATATAAAGCTAGGTTAGTTGCTAAAAGATACAACTAGAGAAAGGGAATTGATTTTCATGAAACTTTTTCCCTTGTGGTCAAAATAATAACTGTCTATACAGTCATGGAAATAGCAACTATCAATAATTGGAATCTTTATCAAATGGATGTACATAACGCTTTTTTGCAAGGTGATCTTGTTGAAGAAGTTCACATGACCATACCCTAAGGATTTGAGAGTAAGGGAGAGAATATGGTTTGTCTATAGCCTTAAACAAGCCTCTAGACAAGGGAATTGAAAATTGTCTATAGCCTTAATTAGTAGTGGTCTAACTCAAAGTAAACATGATTATTCATTGTATTTTAGAAATTATGATGATGTTTTTTTTTATATTAGTTTATGCGGATGATCTTCTTATCACTAGTAGTTCATAGCATATAATCAAAGATGTAAAAGATTTTCTACACATGACCTTCAAAATCAAGGACCTAGGATTGATAAAGTATTTTTTGGGTATTAAAGTAGTTAGGTCGAGCAAAGGAATTGTTTTAAACCAAAGAAAATATGTATTGGACCTACTTGCTGAAACTAGAATGAATGGGTATAACCCATTCTCTTTACTTATGTTGGAGAACTTGAGACTACTTGCTTATAAAGAGAGCAAGAACAAACCAAAAGACCTGGTCAAGAATCCAGAGAGATACAGGTAGTTAGAAGGTAAGTTAATATACTTGGCTGCAACTAGGCCTGATATCTCATTTTCTGTGCAGGTTTTATCTCAATTCATGTAAGCCTCAATGAAGTCACACATGGCTACAGCTTGACGAGTTGTAAGATATTAAAAGTAATCTTCAGGAGTTGGGATCTCGCTCAGCACAAAAGGAGAAATAAATATGAAATATTTCTGTGACTCTGATTAGGGAGCTTGTAGAACCATAAGGACATTTGTTATAGGTTATCTTCTTAAGCTATGAGGGTCTTTAATACCTTGGAAAACAAAGAAATAAAATACAGTGTCTTAGTCCTCAGCAGAGGCTGAATACAGAGCTCCAGGAATTGCTATAACAGAAGTAGTTTGAGTGATTGGCTTGCTTAAAGACTTGGGAATAAATCATTTAGAATATGTAAATATGTATTGTAACATTCCAAATTTTAGGCCTAGAAATAACAGAAGTAGCCTGAGATGGGTAGGCTGCTAGATCCCAGTTAGAAAGAGTCCCAGAGTTTTCTTGAAGGGACAGAGGGATTTCTATGAACTAAATTGCAAAGTGAAAGTTTTCTAGGACTAAGATAGAGGAAGTTAGAGACTCCAGTGAAGTTTGAGGCCTAGGAATGAGAAATAGTGATGAATGTAGGCCAATGGTTATGTTAGAGGCTTCAATGAGGTGAATTATGGAGTTAAGCTGAACCAGGGGCAAAATCATAATTTTACAAAGTTTCAGCCGAAAAGGACAAAGATAAAAATTATACCCGAAAATTCCAGAAAAATCCAAAAAAAGAAAAAAGAAAAAAGGCATGTTAAGGCCTGTATGTAAAGAAAAATTACAAAAATGCCTTTGAATTGACTTTAAATGAATTTTAAATATTTTGGCTCATTTTAAGGTATATAGTCAGATTTAATTATTTAAGCCTGATAAAATCTCAAAAAAGTAAATAAAAATAGGGATTCATGAGGTAAGAGGCTATAGAAAATTACAAAATTAGTCTCATTCACAGAATGCCAGTAGAATGGTTTTAAGAATATTTAAAAACCAGTTATGCCATTTAAGGGTATTTTACGGGAAATTCAAAAAGAAATACCTACGGATCAAGTTATGGTCTGAAAAAATTCACAGATTTTCTCTAGAATTAAAGGAAGTTTATGGTATGGATAGATGAATTTTTGGAAGTCTAGATTGTTTTAAATAAGCTAGACAAATGATAACTACAAAGAAAGAAGAAAATATCTAAAGGTAATAGTGGAGCATTTATGAAAGCATTGAGTCAGCGTATTGGGTCAGCAAATGAATCATGACACCATTTATGAGCCTACGAGTTATCATGTTGAGTCATCAAGGGACATTTATAGATAGTAGAAAGATCAAAATGCTGTACAAGTAGGTTTTAGACAGTCCTTTATCTACCCGATACAGCGAAATCTCTACGGCATGACTCAGTGAGGCTAAGTAGCCTGTTGGTGGAGCTAACTGTTTTCTTCTATGCCCTCTAAGATGGCACTATATGTGGACTTATTTGAGATGAGAAAAGGGTGTCATAACATGTACTAGTGGTACTGAGTAAGTCAGGATCTGAAAAAGTACCTAATACGGTATAGAATAGCAAGATAGGTGGAGAAGTACTTAGGGGCTATATTTTGTACGAATTTCCTATTAATTTCCTTCCTATTTTAATACCAAAATAATAAAGGAATGTGCAAGGGATTATGTGTATGGTTAGATAGGAGGAGAAGGTATTATGTGTAAAGTTGGATGAAAGATGAGATATAAGAGAAGGACACATGGCTTGATGATGTAAGCATGATATCATGAAGACACATATCATCATAAGACAAAAAGGCAAAATGCATGGTCAAGATTAAGCCATACATACACAAGATTTAAGCTTGCTTTTATATATACATATATATATATCTCTTACCGTCCCTTTAGGCCAAGTTTTGGCCAAATCAGAAGACAAGGGGGAAGACTGAACTGAGCAAGGGGAGAAGAAGAGGAAGCTCAAGTGATCCCATGAAAGATTAAGCTCTAAAAAAAGGTATGTTCATAGTTTTTGATGTAGCTTCCACTACCCTTATTGTTGTCAAGCTTGGTTATGGGTTTTGTTGGATTTTGGGAGCTTGAAACCCAGGGGGTATGCTATGCAAAATTTCTAAGTTCAAGGGAAGATGAAATTGATGTTAGGGTATGCTACACAAAATTTCTAAGTTTAAGGGAAGATGAAATTGATGTTTGAATAATGTTTAAAGGCTTAAAAAGAACAAGAATCAAGTGGTTTTATGTTGAGATTGGTTGAATTTCATGATTGTGTAACTTAGAGGGACTTTAGCCAAAGCTATTTCCTGGTGTTAGAATTGGATTTTAATGATTTTAATGCTTCTAATGAGTTTAGAATGAAAAATTGTGTAAGGTAAAAGTGAGAAAACAAGTTTGGAAGCATTAGAATTGAAAATGAAATTTGTAGACCTTAAAGGTATACCATTCGGCCAACTCAAGAAATGGAGGAAGGAGTTAGATTTGGTTAAATCCAAACTCATACTTGGATTCCTCATGAAAAATTAAATAGGAAATGATTGAGCGAATGATTTTAAAGGCTATAAAAAAGCAAGTGAAATTCAAGATTAAAGAGGAACAAGTTTAAGAGTTACTATGGTTAATGGTTTTTCATGGTTTTGATGGATTGGCTATTATTGTGTATTGTGAATTTAAGGCCATGGGACACTAAGAAAGAGGAATGGTAAGATTGTTCAAGCAATCTTGGTGGTTGGAAAGTAAAGGGAATGAGAAGAAAGCTTAAGGATAAAAAGTAGTGAACTTGTCTTTCTTGTGTGCTTGATGTGTATGCTTGTGTGTTGACATGCATTATGTTATTTGATAATGATATAAGATGCAAATGTAGGTATAATGATCTATTTCTTTCATGTTTTCCACGGTCATGCACGTTAATGTAAAATATTGAGCATGAGAGCAAGTAGGCATGAATTAGATCAAGTAAGCATCTTATACACTTGCATCTATCTTGCATGCATTGATAGTAATGTTTACTACTGAGATTCTCTCAAATCTCAGACTTGCTTAACCAGCCCTAATAGATGATAATGATCAAGCAAAAGGATGCATGAAGTTGAAGCAAGGAAAAGAGAAAAAGAATTGAAGAAAATGTATTGTATTACATTATATAATTTCTAATGATGTATGGATTGGTTAGTGTATGGATGGAATGATAATATGTATGGAAAGAATTAATTATGAATTATTAATGCAAGTTAGGGGGATAAGTTGTCTCAAAATAAGCCATGAAATGGTAGCAGAATGGAAGGAAAGCAAATGAACGAATCTGCCCATTAACTTTGGCATGGTTAAAGTACACATTCTAAGCTTTAAAACAAGTGGCAGATCATTAGAAATGGATGTATGTGCTAAGAGTTATGTTCGATTAAAGTTTAGATAGAGAAACTGAAAAGTACAGTTTTAACCAAATGAATTGTAAACTTCATGTAATAAACTGCACAAATTGGTAAGAGTTGAGTACAAATTGATATTTTTCTCCTCTAGAGAATTGAAAGAGTTTCAAATAGAATTTTGAACCCCTCAATCTGATTTTTTTTTTTTTGTGATTAGTTATGAATTTTTAAAGTTGGATAAAAAATCTGGAATTAACCAGTGACTAGTAACCTGGGAAATAAATTTTAATTTTTTAATCTACAGGCTTGTTTCACGATTCACTTGAACCATAATGCTTCCAAACCCGTACTAAAAGGGGTTGAAGGAAGGATGTTTCATTTTGGTATCAAAGCAAAGGTTCTGGCAAGTGTTTAAACATAACAGAAGTTCTAGTAAAGATTCTGGCAAAGGTATAAATAAAGCATTGGTTTAAGCAAAGCTCGGTATGAGAGAAACCTTACCTAGAAAAGTAATTAGTTACTAGGATTGGTCTAACTAAGGTTAAAAGATTAAGGTGATTTCTTTGAGGAAATGAGCACAGAGGAGGCATAACATCCTAATTTTCATTTTAGGATTTATGCAAAAAAAATAAAAAATAAAAAATATTATATTATTATAAAATAATAATATTTTATCCAAAAAAAAAAGAGAGGAGGAGTAACTTTCCACTGAATTAGGAAGGAATTTATTAAATGGAGTTCCTCCTAATAAATATGTGAGGAGTAATATATATCCCAAACTTTTTCCCTCCTTTCCTCAAGTGCCAGAGAGAGAGAGAGAGAGAGAGAGAGAGAGAGAGAACAAGGAGATCAGCAATCATTATGAAGGAGAAGACAAGTTTTAAGATAACTTAGGTATATAAAATTACTTCTTTTCATCAAACTTTCTTCATGAATATTTCCTATATATTTTAAACTTTCTAATGACAGTATTACTATAGTGATTGGAGAAAATTTTGAGATTTAGGTAAGGAGTAAGTATTGAGTTTTGATAATAGATGACCATAGGAATTTAGAGGTAAATGAGTAGTTAATTTTAATCAGTTTAGATTTCCTATTTATTGGTTTTTTAGCATTTCAATTAATTTGTTTAGTTGAAAAATATGTTATATATGATATATAAAATATATAATATTTTTACCGATTAAAATTAAGTTAAATAATTTATTTGGGTTGTTTAATATATTATTGAGAATTTAATCGGTTTAGAATGTTGAAAATGCTGAGGATATATTATTAGAGAATTTTTTAAGTTGGGAGCTTAACTTATAAATTAAGAATTTTATACAGTTAAATAAAATAAAATAAAATAAAATAAAATTAGAAATTTAACTAAAATATATAAGCTTAATTAATTAATTTATTAGCTTATATTAATATGTGGTCATATTAATTGTGTAGATTAATTATTGGTTGAACACGGGATTGACCTTGTGGTAATCTTTTTCATTGCTTTGGCAAGAGGTAACCACTTTCCACTTGTTATATGTGCTAGTATGTTAGTTGTGAGTATTTTGCTATTTTAGAATAATGATGTGCTATTTAAAACTCGAGTAAATATGTTATATCTTTTCAGATACAAAAATTGTCTTGTGGGATTTTTGGAATTATGGTTGAGAAGTTTGGGGAAAAAAAGTATGATATACGATCCATATTTTTTGAATTATGTTGAGAAAAGATTGATATCTTTCTAGATATATTGTGATTGATTTGATCTTTGTTTGGTTTTGGAGTTGAGTATTGTTCTACCACGTGTAAGGTTGTCATTAGTACACATTGGTTGGCTTCCTTCGTCCCTTATAGTGAGGGACATGCCCTTGTGGCTTCTTGTTCGTCCTTTATAGTGAGAGATAGGCCTATATGTCTGATTGATCTCTTATAGTGAGAGATATATTTACATGGCTTATGTGTTAGCTCCCATAATGAGGGTTTGGAAGATTGAGATTATCTTAGTATACGTGTTCTATATTTCTATTGATATATTTATATTTCTTGAGAATTAATAACCGTCCCACTAGACACCCCACGAGCACATGTTAGTATGTATGATGAGTTGGAAAGCTAGATATTGAGGTGTTTGTCTCACCTCATAGTTTCTACTATATTCAGGTGATAGTTCAGGTGGTGGTCCATTAAGGAAAGCTCTGGAGGCTTAGTGTGCTGTTATAGATAGTATAGCATCCCTTCTTTTGGTTTTATATGTTGATTTATTATATATTACCACGTAGGGCTCATCTACTATGATATTGTAGACAAATACTTTTGATTGCTACTATTTGATAAGAGGGTCGTTAGAAGGTCAGAGACCTCTAACACTTTACATGCTACACTCTTTTAAAAATATTGACTTTTGATTAATGGACTTCATGGCTTATTTTAAAATGATTTATCAGTTTGTATATTTGAAAGTATGAGTTTTGTTTGGGCTAATGGTTTAATAGTATTTCTGGACTTTGAAAGTCCAAGGCCTAAGTTAATGATTGATATTGCTCGTGATATAAGTTTATTTCTTTTAACCATGATAGTGGTTTTATAATTTTAAGATTTCTTCTTTTCTATCATAGTTAATCTTTCGAATAAATTATTTGATTTAATCCTATAAGTTTATTCCTTTTAACCATGATAGTGGTTGTATAATTTTAAGGTTTCTTCTTATCTATCATGATTAATCTTTCGAATAAGTTATTTGATTTAATTTAAATGGGTTTTTGAAAGAAAGGTCTTCACAGGAGGAGTAAGGAATGACAGAGATTAACTTGAGAGATAGGTAGCCACTACTAAGAGACTCTCCCTCAGAAGAGGAATGGTTGAACTGAGAGAGCTTGACCGGGATATGAGTTAAAATCAAAAGAGTCCCGTAGAAGGTAATGACTAAGAGTACAGTAAGTCAGGCAGGGGTAGGAGTCTATACATGAATAGGGAAGCAGAGTAGCAACCTAAGTCTCAGGTGATTGATGTTAGGTGCCTGACTAGAATGCCACACAATAGAGGTATTTGAATGATCTATGCCTGCTGTGTAATGTGGTCATTTTATGATAGTCAGTGTTTGACCATAAGAATAAATGGTCAAAAGGTAAGAGAACTTAGGAAGAGTAAAAGTCAGGAAGTATTGTTTAGGATAAAGATGAAGAGAGAAATAGATGAGAAGTACAATGCTATCTCAAATTCCTACACGGATATAAGAGACTCTAAGAGATAAAAAATCGAGAGGGATAAAGATTAGATAATACAGAAAGTGCAGAAACCTTCTTGGTGATGCCTCTAGAAGTTGAGGTTTAACTCAGGGTACATCCCTGACATTTGAATCTAGTGCATATGGTTAAAAATGATGGTTGTATTGGGAACTAGTATAGATAGATGAGTATGTTCTTGATGATGCCTAGATGTATGGTAATGTTTGAGACTGATGAGTGTCCTTTTATGTCCCTAAGGCATCTATGAGAAGTATGACCATAGCACTTAGGCTAGTAAGAAATTTAAGAGGAGAGATTCCTATAGACGGATGCCACTGCCAACGGCAGTTACTCTAGTGAGTAGCTAGTTGAACTGAGACAGAGGAGTAGAGGTGGGGAAGGAGGGAATGGAGGATGCATAGGTAGTATTCTTGAGCTTTTCACCATTGTGGGGCTGTCAGTGATGGATGAAAATGATGGTGGAGAAGAATAGTTGCGTTCTTAGTTTAAATAGACGGTGATAGGACATCATGACCTTTAAAGTTTAGACATGTTTGTTTAGGAGAATGAAATTAAAATAGATAGGTGTGACTTTCAATTTCTTGATGATCAGTAACTAGAGCCGGGAAAACGGGCCGAGCCCATCGGGCCGGCCCGTTTAGGCCCTGAAATTACAAGGGCCGGGCTTGATATTTTTCTCTTAAAATGAGAAACAAGCCCTGGAGGGCCGAGGGCTTAAAAGGGCCGGCCCTGGAGGGCCGCGGGCCGGCCCTTTTAAGCCATTTTATAATTTTTTTATTTTTTAATTTTTTTATATAATATTAATGTTATTAATTTTTTACATTGTTAATAATATTTCAAATATTTAGTTATTATTATCATTTTAAAATTAAATTTAGTTTTAGACAATAATTTATCCAATTAAATTTTTAAAAAATTGGTTAATTTAGACTTTAATAATGATTTGATTTATATTATATGCGTTGATATTTTTAAACTATATATATATATATTTGATAATAGAATATTTTTATACTTATATAACTTGTGATTCTATAATTTGAATTAGAAATTCATGAGTTTTTAACAACAATGTTTCTCACATTAAAGTAAAATAATAGTTAGATTGCAAAATTCAAAAATAAAATTCTTATAAAGAAGAAAAACTTGATATTTTTGTTGCGAAAGAAAAGCATACTTATGAAGAAAAGTAATTAATTATAGTGATGATGAAGTTTCAAAAGATTAATGATAGTGTTTATTTATTGCACAATTGCATTATAGATAAAACTTTTATATATTGTTATCTTGTTAATGAATGTTTTAGATGTTGATGAATATTTATATATGATGATATTTTATATTTGTGACTTAATTTTATTCATATTTATGTCTTTTATTAATAATTTCATTGGTTTATTTTTATATTTTTATAAAAAAATTTGATAAATATAAAAAAATAGTATTTTTCCTTAAACGGGCCAAAAGCCCGCGGGCCGGCCCTGGCCCTGTAGCTTAAGGGCCGGGCTTAGCAAATTGGGGTATTTTTAAAATTTCAGCCCTGGAGGGCCAGCCCTTTTAAGCCCGCCAGCCCTGAAGGGCCGGCCCTGGAGGGCCGGGCCAGCCCTGATTCCCGGCTCTATCAGTAACACCAATTATTTTCATAACTGATGTATATAAGCTGCATTTACATTGGTTCCCCTAATGTCTACTGTAAATAATAAAAATTATGATGTGTGCACATTAGGTAAAAATAATGTATTTTATTTACAATAATACCAGCACCTAATTTGTTACATCGTTGGTGTAATAACCAACACAGATAAGGCAATGTAAAAAGGGATTTTCTAGTAGTTTAATGATAAAAATTTTGTTAGTAATAACATGCATTTTTAGTGCTATTAGCAAGTTCGCATAAAAATTGACAAGTAAGCATGAGTGGAATGGCAATTTTGTTAGAGTTTTAACAAGTGCACTACTTCTAACCAGCTAAGTAAACATGATCAAATAGTAAAAGGTATTGCTAACAAGTTCCCATAAATATATAATTACCAAGTAAGCATAAACTAGAATGATAAATTCTATTTGATTTTTAACAAGTGCACTTCATGGAACTTGCTACTCAGAGGCACAAACTAGAGAAATTTGAAGCTTTCTAGTAGCATTTTCTTGATTATAACAAGATAATTCAAGACTATTTGTTTCAAGACCTATCTGGATCTCCCATATTTCAAGTCCAATGGAAACCTACAAAGACTCTTTCTATTCTAATCACTTGGAGTAAGAACAACATTGAAAAATTATCTAAAAGAACATCCTCAATTGAATTGCAGTGCAAAACCTTGTAGGAAAGATTAGCTTTATTCACATTTATATCTCATAGCATGGAGATTGAAATTTTAGGGCTAAGGCATAGACTAGAGTTCTTATATGATTGTGAGGCTAGTTAATGAGTATAAAGAGCTAGGATCGATTGGCAAACACAGGGTGAGAGGAATACCAGGTTCTTTTATGTCGTGGTTAATGGAATGTGAAATTAGAATTATATTACTAGACTTTAAAAACTTGATGGATCCTGGGTTGAAGATAATGCTAAAATGCTCACTTGATTTTTTCTTACATTTTTAAGGTTTATTGTGAGTCTAGCACTCTTTCAGCAGATGAGATTCTTTAAGAGCTTTTTGAAATTTTGATTTCTACACTTACAAATAGTGAATGTGTTGAGTTACTAAAACCTATATCTTAGGAAGAAATCAAAGAAGCAATTTTTAGTCTCCCAAATAACAGTACACCAAGATTTAATAGATTTCATTCCTATTTCTTCCCCAAAAAAATTGGTCTTTCCTTCAAAATAATATTTACAAGATGGTAACTTACTTTTGGGATTCTGAGTTCATTCTCAATCAATTGAATAGGGCCATCATTGTACTTATTCCCAAAACTAGAAAACTATAGAATATTCATGACTTTAGGCCTGTTAGTCTCTATAATATGGCCCATAAGATTATATTCAAAGTTCTTTATAATAGATTCAAGATTCACCTTGCTTCTCACATTACTCTAAAACCATAGTGTTTTTTTGGAGGGGAGATTAATTTTTGACAATTTGATGCTACCAACTGATCTTCTCTTGCAACTACATTTGATTAGAATGGGAAGGAAAAAGATTGCTACGTAGATTTTTCAAAAGCCTTTGAAAGATTATCTTGGTTTGTCATTAAAGCCACTACAAAGAAAACGAATTTCCCTGCCAAGTAGATAAATCTCATTATCAATGTTTTAAGAGTTCACTATCAAATCCTCTTTAATGGCCATTTCACCCAACCTCTTTATTCTTCTAAAGGTGTCAGATAGGGTGATTGTTTATCACCTTATCTTTATATTGTTACGGGGAATATCTTATATTGTCTCATTGCATGACTTGAAGCTGAGAATCATTAGAAAGGCATCAAAATTTGCAATACTGAGGCCAATCTCCTATTTGTTTTATGCAAATGACTCAATCTTTTTCTTTGAAAGTAATAAAGAAAAGTATAGCGCAGTTAAGTTAGACCTTAGAAGATTTTGTCTTTAGTTTGGTTAAGCAATAAATTAATCAAAATCATCCCTTATTTGTAGGCCAAATATCCTATATGGGTAGAAGTTGGAACTTTGTCAAATTCTTAATATTTATTTATAACAAAGTCTAGGTAAGTATTTACTTGGATTGTTCATAGGAAAAGCAAATCGGTTATTTATAATCAGATCACTTAAAACCTTGATTGTCATTTGAAAGCATAGAACTCTAAATTGCTTTCTCAGGCCTCAAGGTTAACCTTCCTTAGATCTATTCTTTCATCTATTAACATACATGTGATGTCATGTATTAGTCTTCCTGCCTCTATTTGCGACATACTTGATAGAAAATGACTAAATTTCTTTTAGGGCATTCTTGGACAAAGAAAGAAAATTCATTTTTTAAACAAAGATCACTTCTTCCTTCCTAAGAACAAAGGAGGGCTTGGCGTCTAGCCCACTCGACTTTTCAATCAAGCTCTCCTTACTAAGAAAATTTGGAGAACTCTATTTGTCGTAAAAGATTTCTTTTAGCTTCTGTACTTAAGGCTAAATACTTTGACTTATCATCTCCTCTATTAATTAAAAAGCCTTGTAATTCATCTTGGATCCGGAAAAGGATTGCAAGAAATGCTGAGATGATTACAGGAAAACTCAAATGGACAGTTGGTGATAGATTTTTAGTTCCTTTAAACCACCCCTTCTAGTGGCCTCACTACTACAAAAAAGAGCCTTCACGACACTAATTTATAGCGGTTATTAGATAAAACACTGTAAAAAATATGACAGTGGCATTTCTGTAATTATAAGCATACTTTTAAAGATGATTATTTAAAAAACCGTCGTTAAAAAGAAAACCGCCATAAAAAGTACTTTTAATGGCGGTTTTTTAAATAACCATCGTAAAAATTCTATGGAATTTTAAAATCCATCTTGCAATAGTTTTCACTTTTCAGAGTCAGAGCTCATTCCCCTATTACTGTCCTCACTTGATTTTCTCCCTCCTCCTACCTTTGTTGGTGTTTATCATTTGCTTCTATCATCTACGCAATGTTCATCCATCATTGTCGTTGTCACTGTTGCCGTCGCCATCGCCTCACCCTCTTCATTCTTATTTGTGAGTTTTACACCTCCATTCTTTCTGTGGATTTCATAGTTTTTGTGGTTTGATATGATTATTTTCTTTAGTTAAAGATATGATATTTAATATGAGTTTAAAGAGTTATGATTCTAAGTCTTTGATTTTATCAGATTTGAGTTTTTGATTTTATCTTTATTAAATTTATGGCTTTAATCTGGTGGTTGAAGGTGAAGCTAAGTGACGCTATTACAGCAGGAAAGAATCTACGTTTGTTCCATCAGAATGCTTTTAACTAGTGAGAGATTATTGGTTAATTGATTTTTAGACCCCTTCCTTTAAGGCTTTGTTCTCCCGTTTCATCCTGATCAACAGGTGAAATGTAGACTAAAAAATTTCTTTTTTTCACGGTCGTTATTTATATAACCACTGTGAAAAGTCACACACCACGGCGGTTCTTAAACCGTCGTGAAATCCTCTATATTTTATGTCGATGGCATAGACGTTACTCTCAAAATGTCGTAAAAAGCTCATTTTAACCACCGTTAAATGTTTTTTTTTGTAGTAGTGCCTATGCAAGCTACGTCACATACTCCTTCCTCAGTAAGCAAAGTTTTGGACCTTTTAATGCATAATTCTTGTTCTTAGCAACAAGTTTTTTGGAACATATCTTGGTTTTCTATTGTTTATCTAACATCCACCTTTCAGGACAACTTGCTACTACAAAGAGCGAGGTTTATTGCGGTGAATGCCTAAAATGCGATATTTCAGTAAAGCGAGTTTCCCACACATAAACACCTACTTAGCTGTGGTGCAAGACCAAAATTTTAAATATGTAAGAGGGTCGTATGGGTCATCACATTTGGGAATTTAAGAGTTTGAAGAGAAGGATTCTCTACTAGGACAAACCTAAATCAACTCTAGGAACTCTGTTGGTAATAGTAATGGACTCTGGTCTTTTCATTTTCTTTTATCTTTTTCTTTCTTCCTCCTCCTCACGTAGTTAGGGTTTTAGGCAACCCGTTAGGAATCTGGTATCAATCCTTTAATCCAGCCCTATGTTTGTCTTAGGGTAACTTTAAATGCTTAAAGAACATTTGAGGAGTGATTTGGTTATCTCAGAAGTTGCTCTTGAAGTTCAGGTAACATGAAATCTTACCTACCTCTATTACTGGATTCTCTAAGGGAAGCTTCTAACTAAATAACTTTTAGGATGAGATTTAAAGAGGGAATTGTTGGATTTTCTGTTAGAAATTAATGTTTTGATTGTTATGAATGGTCGTAGCAATAACACTAGGTTTCTGAAAATTCTAGGACTAGGTAGAAGCCTTAAAAGTTAGATTTTAGAATATTACGACTTTTTGATACAGACTGTGCCTTTCACTACTGCGAAAGGGTTAGCTTGCCATAACAAACAATGCTTGGGGTGCCCAATGAGATTCATTTCTCACCACAATGAATGGAAGGGGGTGGCCATGGTAAGACCTAGAACCGTCGTTGTCTAGCTTTTTTTTTATCATTTTGTGATTTTGGACTATAAATATGAGAGTTATGACTTATTGCCATCTATTGGTACTTTACTATTGTGATTATAGCTTACAAGCCCGTTATAATCACATGCAAAACAACAAATCCAATGCATGGTGATTGAGGGTACAAATAACCAATAAGAGTTTAACACCTACCTATAAATCTCCTTCAAAATTGAATATATTACACAAGACGATTACGCAACTTCCTAAAACCTCATAATACATTCCAAACAATTTATAAATATGGATTCATAACAAAAGTCAGATGTAACAATTCCTATAGTCTTCGACCATCTAACAATACTATTCTAAAAGCAGCACAAGTCCAACAAAATAAAACAAGTTTCAACAGTAATATAACGTAACAGAATATGTGCAACCTAATAGAGGCAACATATATCTCAATACACAAATATCCAAGCAAAAGTGAGGCCTATAAGGCAAGTTGATGCCTAAGCCTCAGGTATTTTCCCTTCACAACTTTGCCTACTAGAGCCTTCACCTAAAAACATTAAATAACCACAAAGTGAGACATAAAGTCCTAGTAACTAACAATTAATTTACAAAATATGCAAGAAAAGGTCATAAGTTAGTAAAGTAATGCATAATATAATAAATGTCATGTACAAGTTCTCAAATACTTATAGATATACAAAACAAATCCCACAAGTCTTACTCCTCCTTATTACTCTTAAGCAAGACCTAAGAGGTGTTTGGAAGAAACCAAACCATGGTTTGGAGAATAACTTCTGAAGAATAGATTATTAGGAGAATAGGTTTTATAAAGAATAGATTTTGTGAAAAAGTGATTCTGATAAATTGAGAGTATTTGGATAGTTGTTATCAGAAGCACTTTTTATATGTGCAAATTACTAAAAAAAAGCATAAGTTAATATGATAATTACATAAAAGATAGATTTGATAATATATTTTAATTTGAAGGAATAAAATTGTTAATAATATATTTTTTACCAACATAATTAATAAAATATAAAATAATGTAATTAATAAATAATTAATATGTGTATATGTATTTATAAAATATAAGATTAAATATGTTTATAAAAAAAATAATTGAAGGGTGCTAAAGTCATATTATCGTTGATATTTACTCTGACAGGCACTTTGACACTCTCTAATTTGAGCAAGAAGTAAAATGGATTCACTTTTTCTGAAACTATGATTTTGAGCCCAAAACCATGGTTTCTACTTTTTTCCTAGTGTTTGGCAATTTTTTTTGCCCAAACCCAGTTATCCAAATAGGGCCCTAGACCTCCCATGTGGTGTGGCCTACCCAAAGGCCACATCACTCACATTGGGTTAACAAATCCTCTCTCTCACCTCCTTCCTAGGTCTAAGCTCGAGAGGTGCCTCACCCAAGCACCAATTTCCAAATCCAGGCCAAAGGATAAGGAATAAAGTCATAGGCTTGACAAGATGTTAATTACTGGGTTTCTTTGGTGGAGGATATTGAGAAGTTGACAAGAATTACCATCACAATACAATTACCATCACAATTGAGAAGTCTCCCTAAACAATTCCAGCACAACCCAATCCAATAAAAAACTATATAGCTCAATATACAATAATCCATACAAGATTACATGTTACAAAATCAATCATACTTTTCCAACATACTTTCTGCTTCACTAAACTTTTGATAACATAACAATAAGAGAGCTCAGAAAGCTAGTTTTTCATATATACATATATATCCATATAAATTAATATGTGATATTATCAAATAAATTATCTTAGGACCTAAACAGGCATATAAAATAAATTAATTATGGTTACCTTTATTTCAAGTTTAACCTTACAAGTTTATAAGCAAGGGCACAAATCATAAAGCCTAGGTCACAAGGTACTCTACAAAATTGATGTAGTCAATATCAATAAACAAAACAAACGATCAAGCAACTTAATTATAAAACATAAAGTTTCTTAAAATCTCTATCTCTAATCTCCATCCTCAACCCCTTACAATTGCTCAATCCTTCAACCCAAACATATATTCAATATTTACCATAACCCAACACCTAATTTGAATTATTATTCAATCTCAAATATATCCATTGCTACCAAATTCCCCAATTTACAACTTAGGGTTTCAACTTTCAGTATATCCATATGCGAAATTCAAACTAAACCAATTAAACCTCAAATCAAACTCATATAAACATAACCCTATTATTAAACCACAACTTACACTATTACAATATCAATTTCTAACAAAAGCCCTCACTTACCCACAAACCCTAACCTCAAATCACAAAAATACTTAATCAATAATGAAATTAAACTGATTACACGTTTAATCTAGTCCTAATAAATCCATTTAAACTCAAAATATTCTATCAAACCTCAACCTATTTTGAAAGTTAACATGAACCTAACTTCCACTATCTCAAAATCTAAGCATAAATGAGAGAAAGCAAATTAGGATTACTTACCCTAGGTTTGGAGGCTCAAAAATACTCCCCAGGATCTAAAATGTTGTGCCCTAGCAGAGCTCCTTCTTCTCCTCTAATTTTTGATATGTGCAGCAACTTAGTTATGTAGAATGTGTGATGTTTGCCATGGCAAATGGCACCCTTTTGGAGCAGAGAACAACATAGAGAGTGTGTTGTCTATAATTCTATGACATTCACCAAGGTGAACAAACCCCTTTCGTTGCAACAAAAGAAAGAAAGGAAAATTTGTCATTTCGTAACGTCTACTGTTGTTAACAACACAAAAGGCCAAACTTTAGAAATTCCTACTTAAACTCTAACCTTAGAGTTTCTAAACCTCAACCAACCAAATTGGATCACTAAAAACTCATTTTCTTACCCAAATCAAAGCCTATCAATACTAAGCCTTAAGATATAATTTCCCTGATGGTTCATGTAACACCCCAAAGCCTATTCATTGAATTTTCAAGACATTCTATAGAAATTTAAATAGACCCATAAGAACCAAAATCAATACATAATGAACACACTAAATGACTTATGATGTTTAGGAACTAGAGTGAAACGAAGAAAAATTGAGGCGAATGTGAAGACAAATTTATTATTCTACAAAATAATATATAAGGTATTACTAGTTCCTTTCAAATTATCTTACCTATTTAATCAACCATGAAGTTGACTTGTGATATATATACATGCACAGTTTACACATAGTTTACATGTTTTAAAAATTGTCCAACAAATCAAAATCAACATTAATTGTTTGTAATAAATTTTCATTTTCTCAATTCAAATGTGACATAAATATATGATTTTTCTTTTTCCCACAAATGTCATATAAAACTAATTTAATTCAATATATATTGTGAAGAAAATAAATAATGTACACACTTCATAAATCTAAAGTAGCAAATAAAATAGCATAATATATTAATATTTCAAAATGACCAAAAAATCTGGTAAAAAAAAGACCAAATTTTTTTTTGGTTTATTCGTTTTAATAATACTCTTAGAACGCTTATCATTATCATAATATCGAACACTTATAATAAATTCTCTCTAACATATTAATCAGAATAAATTTAAAGATAAAAAAATTAAACATCATATCACATTTTCATATTGATTATTTCTTTTGGCTTTACAATAACTTTGGGGCATTTTCTCCATAGCTTATTGTATTGGGCGTCATAATTATTTTTGACATTTTTTTATAATATATCAGAGTCTTTTTTGCTTTATAATCAGTTCTGACATTTACGTTGTATGATATAAATATGTGATAGGAGTTTTATCTCAACTCATGTGAATATATTTATAAGAAGTAGCTCCCAACAAGCACATAACATTTGCTTATAATTTTAATGACCAAAGAGATTTTTTTTTTGATACAAGGGAAATCAAAAGCAACATAGAAAAACAGGGACTATCCTATTCCTTCGAGGTCCAGGAAGTTGCGAATAGTGTCAGGGCCCAGGATAAGGAAACCCGGGTTATCATTCAGGGCTCTCTTTGCTAGAGTGTCTGCCATGAGGTTATCATCTCTAGCAATAAGCTGGTAGTCAAACCTCCAGCTTCATGCAATCATCCCTTTTATCTCCTCAATGAGAGACCAGTCCTTATAAGCTCAGGCGTAGCATTGTTCAGTAGTTGGAAGACATTATACGAGTCTGTCTTGAGTATCACGTCTCTGAAGCCACAGTCCCATGCCCGTTTCATGCCAAGGAGGCAGCCCCAGAATTCCACAGTGAGATTGTCACCTGCTTGTAAGCGAGACATGAATCCTTCATAGATGTTTCTATTATAGTCCATTAGAACTCCTCTGCAAGCTGCAGCGTTGCTCGCGTAGGAGAAAGCGCCATCCACTTCTATGACAGTACTACTTTCTGTGCCCGGAGTAGAGGCTACGGTAAGAGGTCGCTAGTTCTTGTCCAGGTTGACGTTATTGAGCTTGTGAGAAGTCTTGTTGATACAGTCTAAGATTGCACATGCATGGTTCAAGATTTTATCTGTTTCGGCGGTGCTGTTTGCATGCTGGAGTTCATTTCGGTTTCACCAGATCAACCAACAGATAATAATGAACAAACCTTTCCAGTAACCCTTGCCTCCGTTCAAGTTACACTTCAGGTTGAGTTGGACCCAGTCTTGCATGGATGAAGTGAAGAAGCGTTGCTGAAATTTCTGTTCAATCACTGATTCCCACAACGTTCTAATCCTTGGGCAATCTCTGAGGGTGTGGAGCACATCTTCCGAGTGGTTCTTGCATCAGATACAAGCTTCGTTATCATGTAGACCTCGTTTGTGTTTTACTTCATTCGTGAGGAGCCGTTTATGCAGCATCAGCCAGGCAAATGTTTTGCATCGTTGTGGGATGTTGAGTTTCCACAAATCCTTCCAATTACCAGCAGGAATGTTATCATTGGCATTAAGGCTTCGATATGTGGAGCGAACAGAGAACTCTCCACTTTTTTCCCATTTCCATCGAGCTCTTTCCACATCGTGATGGTCATTTATGACGTGTATACCCTCCTTGACTTTATTCCATACCTGTTTAATACCACTCCAAGTATTCGACCCACGCTTCTTCGTATTTATCCTAGGCAGTAGGTCATCACCACACCCATATTTTGCTCTAACAGCTTTGGCCCAAAGAGACTTTCGGTCATTCACCAAACCCCAACCAAGTTTCATCATAAAGGCTTTGTTTTGTTGTCGGATGTGCTTCATGCCTAACCCTCCTAGCCTCTTCTCGTTGCAAACTTTGTCCCAAGAGAGGAGATGCATGCGTCGTTTTTCGTCCGAGGAGCCCCATAAAGAGTTTCTTGAGTGTTGTTCGATCATGGAAAATATTATTCGCTTTTAATTGTCAATTTCTCCCACGGAATGCAATCATGGTTATTATCACTATGTATATGTTTCCTGCTTTCAATAACACATCATCAATTTCTTTAAATAATAGTCTTTAGGGCTATAAAAAAATATTTCAAAGCTATAAAACTTTTATATGTCACTTGTTTGAGCCATTAGCTTTTAGGACTTTGATATTTATAACTATTGGATCATCCAAGTACCACAATTTTTTCTTGTCATATCATTTATTCGAACCCAAAGTTTTTTTTTACAAAAGAACTATTTCAAAAGTAATGTAACTTCTGGCCATCCAGTTATAAGACTAAGTGTATTATAATTGCTAGTCATATATTCAATGAAATTCAGATATCAATTATAGATACCTAATTAATTATTGAGAAAATGATAAAAAAAATACTGTTGGATTTTAAAAAGACACATAGGTTATGCTAACTACTTTTATAATTATTTTGATTATTCTTGTAATAGTTTTGACAAATCAAAACCTGTTAAAATTACCTATTTGTCATTTTAAAACTCACCAAGTATTTTTTTTCATTTTTCCTTAATTATTACAAATATATATAAGAATCAAAATTAAAATTTTAAATTATAAAATTAGAATATTGGGTTAAGGAGCAATTTTAACAATAAAGTTTACACTAAGGGGCACTGAACACCATAAAGTTTACTTATGTGTAAAAATATACATAAAGTTGTCAAAAGGGGGCACTTGGCATCACGCCATTAACGTCCGTTATTTTGCCATTAGAGGGGCCCACGGAGTCAGTTTTAAAATGCATTTTTAACAACAAAGTTTATATCAAAGGCCACAAGACACCATGAAGTTTGCTTGAGTGTAAAAATATACATAATCTTTTTAAAAAGAAAAAAATAACAAAATTCTTCAACTCTCGCAAATGTCCATTGATTTTATTCTTTTAGGTCCTACCAAATATCATGTTTTCTCTCTTCTCATTCTTACTTCCTCTTCTTCTTAGTATAATGGACGAATTGGAAAAAAAAATTAAAGATGTAAAACAATTGCTTGAATATAGCATATAGTATATGATTTTTCTAAAATATTTATATGCATCATTAGATTATATATTAGTTTATAAGCCAAGCAAATTAATTTGGAGAAAAATAATAAATACGATACTTTAAAGTAATTTATTTAATTTCTTTAATCTTCTCAAATTAGTCTATTGCATCCTATATTAAGGACTAGATGTAGTACTTGGGTGCAAGTAAACCTCATATTCTAGAAGGCAAAGACATCGTTTTGCATAAATACATATAAAAGGCTTGGAGACTGAGAAAACAACATGACAAAGAGAGTGTGTATGTTGACTATGATGAGAGAAAGATAGATTGACTTGGAAGTGAAAATTGATGGAAAGTAAATATAGCATTTGGTGAGACCCAAAAGAATAAAATCAATGATTGTTTATGAGAGTTGAAGAATTTTGTTATTTTTTTTCCTTTTAGAAAGTTCATGTATATTTTTACATCTAAGTAGATTTTATAATGCCTAATGCCCTTTAATTTAAACTTTGTTATTAAAAATACACCTTAAAACTAACTCCTTGGGCCTCTGTAATGGTAAACTAGAGAACATTAATGACATGGTGTCAAATGCCATCTTTTGACAACTTCATGTATAATTTTATACCCAAGTAAACTGTATGGTGCCCAGGGCCCTTTAGGGTAAATTTTGTTATTAAAATTGCACTTTAACCCTAGAATATTTAAGCATAACATAAAGTAAGGATAAAAGGATACTTGATTACCCATGAATCAATAAGGTATATATCTTCTTTGTAAATGCAACATCACTTTTACTTTAGAGCGAATAGGGAAAACTTCACCACAACATTCAAATCAAACTATCTCCATGTGACAAGCATGAACGAAAAAGTTATCAATAACAAATTTTTAAAATGTATGCCATGAACTATTTTGATAGCGTCTCTTGCCTATAACATATTGTAAAAATATAAGAAAATTTTGAGATGAGAGAGATGAGCAAGACAAAAGAGAATTTAAGAAAAAGATGGAGTAATTATGATTCACTTAGATGTCCAAAATTTGTATCATATAACCTTATAGATCTCCAACTTCATCCTAGTGTAGGATACGAAAGATCGAGTTGGGAGAGTTTTTCCATATCATAATCACATAACATGTTTATTATTTTTTGAAGCATGCCTTGCCCGAACATGTGCTGACATGACAGCGGATAGGCATTTTGAAAACTGGTACTTCAAATCATTATATGTTAATTTACTTTTTTATGGTGAAATTATCCTATTAGTATATTTTAATAATGAAGTCTTTGTTGCGCGCGCTAATAGTGAGCTAATTAAAATAAATTTTTAAAAAATATTTTTAAATAAGGAGAACTCTTTGTTATCTTCTAATAAATTTCATTCTCCTCATGCCACATATACTCCCCCCTGGACATGCGCTGGATATTCTCTCTTTCATTTCTTTTGTCTTTTTTTCGTACTTTTCTTCCCCTACTTGCGTCTGGTCTTTCTTTGAAATGATCAACAATCTTTAATTATTTTTTCTGTTTTCATCGTTAATATATTTTAATAATGAAGGTCATTGTTGCGTGCGGAGTAAGAATATTCAAACCACACCAATTATAAGAAAATTATATTTTTTAAAGCCTTTTCTCATATTATTTACAGTTAAATTGACGTTTTACTCATTAATCCTAATAGGAAAAAAGTCAACAAGACGTTGCAAAATTGCCATCTAGAACTTTTGGCTTCAACTAGTTGGATGAATTGAAGGAATTGACCTAATTACCCTTCTGCTAATAAATTACTTAATTATATGGGGTTTTATAAGATTCTGATGCCATTTGATCATCTCCTATTGGTTGAAGTTGAAGGTGTGACCGTGATGCTATTTGCTTAGAATGGGGTTGCTTAATTAACCATTATGGATAACATTTCTAATCAGAATGGGGTTGCATAAAATCGTTGGTGATGGATGGCAAATAATAAAATCAGTGATGACGGACCATGATAAGAGTTTGAAGAGCGCAAAAAAAAGAAAAAAGAAAAGAGAAACAAACATTAAATTAACTAGTAATGAATAATTTGCAGAGTTAAACAATAACGATATAATTTCCAATATGAGGAAAAGATATTTGAAAGAGAAAATCCCAATTAAATCTCGCTGAATAACCAAAACCGAAATCAGGCCTACACTACGTTCACTTTTTCACTATGTAAAGGTATTTTGGTCATTTGAAAAACATTTATAAATCTCTTAGTAGGAATTTGTTGAATGTATAGGCGTGAATTCAGATTTTAGTATTTTAATTTGATTTAATTAGAATTTTTTCTATTTGAAATGTTATCATTGTTTTAAAATTTTTCATAATATGTTTTTTCCAGGACTTGTTTATTCTATGTTATATAAACCAAAATATGCCTAATTTTTAAGGATTAAAAATTATATTAATCCTATTTTATAAACATGAGTCTTTGGAGACGCAATGGTGTTAAAATATGCTAAAATGTAATAAATGGTATTAAAAGTAATTATGCGGACTCATCATAAGATACCTAACTAGATCTTGTGTGGATAACATAAAATAAAAAAAATCCCCAAAATGCAACATGGAGAATGAATATAAAGAGAGGGATGAGTTCTCAAAATTTAATGTAGTAGACAAGTCATGAGTTCTCAAAAAAAAGGGGGGGGGGCATAAATAGCTGCATTTTGAGGACATGTTCTTTTTTTACCACTTATATTATCCACAAAAGATCCAACTAAGTGCTATTTAGTAAATCAAATACTACTACAGAAAAGTCTTTTTATGGTGGTTAAAAAGGATTTTTAACAATGATTTTAAAGGGGGCGTCCATGTTGTCGATGTAATAAATCAAAGGATTTAATGGCAATTTTGTAACTGCTATGAAAAGTTATCCACAAAAAATGGTTTATGGGAAAATTTTCATGGTGGTTTGCCTATTAATCATTGTGGTAAGTCACTTTCCAAGGCGGTTAATAGGATGGCTGTTGTGGAAAGTTTCATTTTTTTATATAATTTTTCTCATTTTGTTTACAATTTCCTTATTCAACTAATTCAAAATACACCCTGATTAAAAAGGACTTCTAACAGTAATTTTAAGGGCAGCACCTATGTCATTAACATAATAAAGTGCATTTAATAGTAGTTTAGTAACTGCCATAGAAGGTGATCCATTTTGTTTTTTGGCCTGACCATGAAAGTTGATCCATAAAACATGGTTTATGGGCAACTTTTTATGGTGGTTTGCCTATTAATAGCTGTGGTAAGTCACTTTCCATGGCAGTTGATAGGATAACTGCTGTAATAAGTTTAATTTTTTATATGATTTTTTTCATTTTGCTTATGATCTTCTTGAATTCAACCAAATCAAAATAGACCAATTTTTAGCCAGCAAACCAAACAGAGCTACACAGTAAGCAATTGGAACTACCAAAAACATTCAATTTTACCAAAAACAATGAGGGAACCAAAATTTTGAATCCTAATTCAAATAAACCTAATCAACAATTCAATGTTAAACCAATTCCTAATCAACTAAACTCTAATCAACTAAAAAACCTAACTAATGCCAAAATTTTTACAATGTTCGTCAACCCATGAATTCTACTATTGTTGTTGTCAAACCATCCTTTATTGTGTTGATGTTGTTGGTTTCATATTCCTCTACATTTAGAAATGCCTCCAAATTAGAAGGAAAAAAATAACTAGCCAAGTATTAAAAATGTGAAAAAATTGAAGAATAACAAAGTATTAATCGGGCCACTTCTATTTACTTTTTGTATTTTCTCAGTAAACCCTGTCTCAATGATGTCATCAATGCAGCATGCCATATAATATCCGCATTCAAACAATACTAAGAAAATGACACAACAAAATTGAATAAATTAAAAAAATTTAACTTTATAAATAATAAATTTATAAACATAAAACTTAGTTCAAAACAACTTGCTCTTGAAAAAAAATCATGTTGGTTGAGAATAACCCTTTTTCTTTTTACTGACCAAACTGAATCCTTAATGAGTTCAATATCCAATTGGGAAGAAAAAGATATTACAACATGTTGTTTTAAAAACTATACCTAATAAATTCATAAACAAAACACACATCTCGACGATATCTTTAGTTTCATCTTGTGACTCTGCGAGCAAGGAATCAAACCAATATATGGTTTTATCATGAGGGGCAGAAATAAGCAGAGTCTAATGAAAACTAATGATATCAATCATGTTAATTATAGTTTTATATTCTATATACGTATATGTTTGTGTGTGCGCCAAGTATAAGAGTATACTTACTTTTCAATGTAAGATGCAAGATATATTGCCTTCTTGGTTTGCATTATTGAGGTAATTATGTACACTAACCTCGCTTCCGTACTGTTGATGTCTTCTACACCTTTTGCTGACACATAAAGCCATGTGTACCATCCCTTTCTTATTACCTGTAGGTGCAACTGAAGTGCCTATTGTTCAAATTAGAAAGAAGTTAGCACGCCTATGAGTTAAAAATAAAATCTAAAAATAAATTACAACTTAAAATAGGCCAGTTGCATGAAGACTGCATCCAGTTCCTTAAAATTTAGGAACTCAAGAAGGTCCTTCTTGTCGATAGTGAAGTCATAGGTGAGGTATGTACCCAAAATCCACAATAACATATTGAAAGTAAGTGCCTCCTTCATTTGGTCTAATATGTTGGGTTTAGTCAAGGTCAGGGTCAGATGGTTGCAATTGTTATGTCAAATTGTTACTGCCCTTCTTGCTTTTCACTATAAGTAAACCCTAAAAGATTAAAAGGAATTACTAAAGACAAATTAAATAAACTTAAATGAATTAAATAAACCTTAAAATGAAGAGATTATTACATGGGACAGTTTAAGCGCTTGGGGTATTTGGAAGCCACTTGTGCCTATTATCATTATGGCATATTGGAACTTGGCATCAAACTTCTCATATTCCTCCGGTCCTTAATATAAGACCTATTTAACTAATTTGATTAGATTAAGAAAGTTAGGTAAGTTAGTTAATTATAAGGAATATGCTATGCTTTTCTTGAAACGTCATAATCATCTTCCTTAATATTCCATTTTCTTCTTCTACTTGATTATGATTGAAAGAGTATCTGTAGGGGTAATTTAGGAAAAATTGATAAATATGAGAAATAAGTCTTATATTTAGGATGAAAATTAACTCAACAATTAGATCTTATATTAATGACCGGAGGAGTACATCTTTTTCATCTCTATTTTATGCTTTTTACTAAGTTAAGCTTGAACATTCTCTGTTTCTTTCTTAATCATTGGTTGAGCTCCTCTTTGGCATGTCTATGTAGGATGTATAGCTACTTCGTGAAACAAGGCCAAAAAATTATTTAAAACGAACTCCTTTAGAGGGCCCTCTAACTCAGCCAAGGTGATCAGGCTTCCCAATAACAGTCTCCAAAGTCATGCATTCATCCTTGAGGAGTGAATGACCCTTAGAATGCTTACTCCACAAGTATATCCTGTAACGTAGAAGAGCACAAAATCATGTATAATGTTTTATATTTAATTTAATTATTTGCAATCCTATCACTAATAGTAGTTGTCTTTGGAATGATGAATTAGTCATTCTTATCCTTTTTTGCCTTCCATTTTTGTTGGCGAGATGAACGTTTAGTGGAGTATGATGTAGGAGCATGCTGTGTTGCCTTCAATTACTCCTCCATTATACTTTTTTCCAAACCGTTATACTCCGTCTGTGACATGAAATATGGGTATACATTTCGCTCAAATATTTGTTTGTTCTTCTTACTCAGTTCCCATGAAAAGGAAGCAAATTCAACAAAGTTAGTTTAGTTAACTACAATGTAAATTCATTAGTAACTAAGTTTATATGCATCAAACTTGAAATATAGGGTCTTCTTACTGCTTTTACAAACTTCTCCTATATATTATCAATGAAGGCATATTGGTCCTTTGGATGCTCACCTCTCCTGGCTCCATAAAGGTATTCTCTCGTAAGAGTAGACTTAAAATCTCTCCACCATTCATCTATTTGCTTTAAGGTACATTGTTTTATCTCTTCAGTGATAAGAATATCAAAAGTGAGTTATGATGAGGTATAGCATGCACATAAAAGTTAGAAGTAATTAATCATTAATAACTAAAACAAGTAAAGGAAAAATAGAATTAAAAAAGTACCAAAACATCCTCCCAAATATTGTTATTCCCTTCTTTTTTTTTTTATCAATTTTCTAATTATTATACTCGATGCTAATCTTGTTACATACTAGATAACCCACATAATTGTTTAGCTTAGCCTCTTCAGGACCTATTGCCTTCATATCATCATCAAACTTAGTTGTTATCCTTTGGGACTGTGTAGCCTCATCACACAAAGCCAACTCTCTCCAACATGTTGGGTCTTTACCTCTTTTCTTACTAGTAGAGGTGTGGATGTTGTTATCAGAACCCTGATAACTAGAATCTTACTAACCTAAAATGTTCCTATCCTATTCACAAATCAATTAACAAAGGTAAGAATCAGAAACAACAATCATGGAATAAATAATGCAAGGATTAGAAATAATAATCATGGAACAAATTCACAGTTTAGAAATAATCGATAACGGAGAAATATTCAATAAACATAATAAACTAATTGAACTATTGGTTTAGGTCTTGCTAATAATTATCCTCCCAAATTCCTTCAAAATAATTCCTAATAGCATATTTTTCATCTATCAAATAAAATTTAGTCGTTTTAGGTTGATTAGCTGTGAAAGACGAGGTTTCGTTGATGTTAAACCCTAAGTCACTCTCATCTCTACCAATTATTTACCTTTTACCTTGAAACATAATGGACAATTTTTTTTTTGGCTAGATTGGGTATTTAAAAACAATTATTTAACTTGACTTGCTAAAATGAATGGCTTATCTTTATATCTAATTCTCTTAAGATTTACTAAGGCAAATCCAAATTCTTTATCTACTTGCATAGCATTACTATTAAGCCACTTACATTTAAAGACAAGAACTTTAAACTTGGTGTAACTAATATCCCTTATCTCTTTAATCACTCCATAATAGGACATTGACTCCAATGTTAGATTTTTATCTCTTGAACTAGCAAAATACATCACTTTGACTACAACCATCAATTTACTATTCTACAAAGTACTTTTTATCATATTAGACTTTTATGTAAAAAAGAATAATCATTTATATCTTATTTTCTCAAACACATAATCTCAAAATGAGGCTTTAAAGTTAGCCTTTGTATTATTTTAGAAGGATTATTATCATTCAATGCTTCTTGTTTGAACCACTCTATGAAGAACTTGTTGTGCTCATTAGCTAGTGGCATATTGTTCTTTCTTAGGTGGGTTCATGTTCCTTAGTATATTCTTGTGAGCATCTAAATAAGACAGAACTTTAACCATATTGTTCAAAATATATGGATGTTCTTGAATTACCACTTCCCAAGGCATATACTTCACTTTGACACCCCAAGTTCCCTTACTTCTCCCTTGATCATACTAAGATTGAGGAAGTCCAACTACCTTTACCCTCAAGATATGCATTACAAAACTTACAGCCTCCTGAACTAAGTATCTCTTAATAATTGATGCCCTGGATTGATAAAGATTTTTAGAGTACCTTTTTAAGATTTTATACGTAGATCTCAAATAGGTACATTCATATTAAACATAGGGCCATAAAGTCTTATCTTCCGTACAAGGTGAGCTACCAAATGTATTATAATGTCAAAAAATATGGGATCAATTAGTGGTTTCAAATAGAATTGAAGAATATTAAAATTTTGGTAATAGTGCTCCTTACATCATTTTTTATTATGCCTCAAATAGCCACTGCTAGTAGTTGTTGCATCAATACGTAACAATTGTGGGACTTCATCTCCATTATCTTCAAATCTTGCATTGAAACAAACTTTAACAAATTAGAATACCCTTATGGCACCTTCATACCATTTAAACACCCACAAAAACTTGTTTTTTCTTTTGACAATTTGTGCGCTGTGATGTGCAAATAAGCCATCTTACCCTTTCTTTCTTGTGGGTGTAGTAGTCTTCTTATTCCAATTTTAATCAAATCTCATCTCACATTGATTTCATCCTTAGTCTGTCTACTTATGTATAAAAGCATACCAACAAAGCTCTAACACACTTTTTTTTTTACATACATGACATCTAGACTGTGTTTCACTTCAACACTCTGCTAATATGGATAGACCTTTTCTTTTACTTATTTCTCTCACTAGTAATTTTTTTAATCAAAGATGACATTAATTTCTTCTATCAGTTGATAAATTTTTTCTCTTGTTAATGGTATTGAAACCATTTGATATTCCTATGAGCTATTAAATGCCTTCTTCAACTTACGATAAGGGTGATGTAAACTAAAAAAACCTCCTATGACTAAGATAGATCCTTTTCCTCCAATGCTTGAGTTGCATGTAGAGAGTGCTTTCTTCACATATAAGACACACTTTCTGCCCTTTAACATTGTATCTTGACAAGTTTTCATATGCCGGAAAGTTATTTACCATGACGAAGACTATGGCACGTAGTTTAAAGGTGTCTTGTTTTGTATGCATCAAACCCATCAGCACATTTATTCCATAGTTTCTTCAAGTGCCCAATTAAAGGCTCTAAGTACACATCAATATTGTTTACAAGCTATTTTGGCCCCAAGATAATAAAAAACAATATGATATACTTTCACTCACACACAACTAAGGAGGTAAATTTTAAATCACAAGGAGAATAGGCCAAGCACTATGTATGCTACTAAGATTACCATATAGATTGATTTCGTGCATACATAACCCAATTTGAAGGTTTCTTTACACACTACCAAATTTAGGAAATTTTTGATTTATTATATTCTATTATGGAGAATTAGCCAAGTAATGAAGGGTCCGTTTGGTTATTTTTTTGTTTTTTGGTTTCCAAAACAATTTTATAAAACCACTTTTTAATACAAATTTTGAGGGAAAAAGAACATGTTTAGATGATTGTTTTTAAAAATTATTTTCAAAAACAATAAAATATAAGAATTTGTTTGGATGATTTGTTTTAAAAATTATTTTCAAAATCAACTTAAAAGTGTAAAATTAATTACTTGATATCATATTATAATGCAAATTAATTTAATAAAATAGACAAAAAATAATTTAATAAAAAAATCAAATAGAATGGTAAATAAATAACACAAAAATAATTTGTTATTAACAAAATAATATGTGTTATTATAATTAAGAAAAAGCATATACATCCATTGTATATAAAACTGATCTATAATCATTGTGCATATAATATCAACCAATTATAAAATACAAAATTCGAACAAGGCATATGATTAAAAATTACAAAAACTACTATTGCATTATAATGAAACAAAAGGCATAAATTAATGTCAAATACATTTGTCACACAGTTATAAGCTAGCATAAAAAATATTCCTAAAATAGTTCATATTAACATAAAATTACCACTAAATATAGTTCACCACCTAATATAAAAGCTATAAGTCTAAGTATATCTTTGTAGGCTTTCCAACCATGTCTTCTTTCTTTCCATAGGCATAGCCATAAATAACTCCTTATTAATGACGAGGGTAAATTGTCTTTTTGCCTTGACATAAATATCATTAGGAAGATCCATCTTATTGAGAATAGCAACACAATCAGTACTAGAACAACTGATAGAAGATGCAGTCCCAACACTAGCTTTACTCCTTGACCTCCACCTCTTAGCCTTAGCAAGTTGAGCTTTAGTCCTAGCTTTAGATGCCTTGGTCCATACTTGAATTGCTTCTCCTATTTGCATAGATCTAGGTTATTTCTTCTTCTTTTGATTGGAGAATTCAATACTTTATTTTTTCACTGTGTGCAACATGCTCAACTATGTCTAGTACAATACCATCTTTATCCTTATTAAGGTTTATATCAACTCTAGAGTAAAGATACTCACTCTCAAGTTGAACCACATCATCAAAATTTGGTGGTCTTGTATAAATGTAATGAAGCATACCTATTGCAGTGCTTTTGTTAAAAGTTATGACCAACAATTTATAATGTTCTATCCCATGCTTCTTAAATTATGCAGCCTCGAGATATACCTACAAAATAAGCATTTCAATTTCAATTAAAATGAAGACATTTAGCTCAATAAACTGTACACACTCACCAAATATAGTTACCTACTACAATATAGTTCTTCTAAACCTCCTCATTAGCAGTAACTATGTTTGTTTTAGCATCCCAACCAAATCCAATGTGTTGTAACAGTTGAGAAAATTCTCTGTGCTTCCTCACAGCCTATTAAACTTTTGCTTAATTTGGCTCAAACTAAAAGAGTGTTGCTATTTTGCATTTATCTTTTTTGAGATTTTTTCCAAACTTTAGATCGAAAATACACCATTGTTCATATTTTCTTTGGTTGCCTCTCCAACCACAATATCAAGGGAAAATTGCATTAAAAGACCCTTAAAATATAAAAATATTGAAATGCAAACTTGAATAAAGAAAATTCCTTGGAGGTTTAAGTCTAAATTGTAATTATCAAATCAACTATATTCTTGAAAACTAGTAATACCCGATTCGTTTACAGTGTGTGATATTATGGGATCCAAATATATTCAATTAATGAGATTTGAGTAACATCTTAATTGGGATTTGAATATGTTGAATTAAATGAGATTTCAATTGGAGGCTCAAATAAAAAAATTATTTTTCAATTTTAAATTTGAATAATGTCTTAATTGTGATTTGAATACATTGAATTAAATAAGAAGCATCATAATTAAATGATATGTTAATCGGAGGCTCAAAAATAAATAAATAATTTAAAATTTTCATCTATTTTATCTAAATATCATATCTCTAATTTAAATCCCATTTGAATAAATAAAAAAATAATCATATAAGAAGTAAATCTTGAGCCACCTTAAATAATACAATTTATTAGAATTTTAAATCTAATAAAATATGTTAATTCGTGCATCTTATGTAGAAGAAATTTCTAGTTAAGCCTAAAAGTCATAGTTAAGTGATTGAGTTATAAATAAGTTAAAAATTAAATAATGAAAAAATTAATTTCTCCTAAATTCTTTTACCCGTTTTCCACTCATTTGCTAAGCCTAACACCATAAAAACAATGGGAATAATGCCCAAGTGGGCAAAAATCATGGAAAAATGGCCCGCCCTGTATGGAATTCCGGTCCTACTCGCTGCGCATTGGCGGATTTCCCGCCTCCCTCACTTCTCAAGGTGCTCGGTGCTCTCAGCCACTCTTGGCTTTGTCTTCATCGTCTTTGGTCAGGTACTCTTCGTCGCTTTCCTTTCACCCTTGTCTTGCCCGCTGGTCACCACTTTTATCTCTTAGGCTCCGATAATTTTTTGTCATCCCTTCTATTCCTCATCTGGTTTAGTTCAGTGAGCATATTTGAATAGATTCCTCCTTCATCAATAACTTGTGTAGCTTTCATGGCTATTCAAAGGATCTGTATTAAAACTACTCATAATCAGCTATTTTCTTCTATTCGAAAGCCAGCTCCTTCTTTTTCACTTCTCGGGGTGAAGCAGCTGTTAATGTTTTTATCTAATCTGCTTTTCTGCGATTGAGAAAAAAATTCTGCGTGCGTTTTATCCGAGAGATTTAGAATGGAAGCCTCAAACTGCTTAGAATGGGATCTCGGTTAAAATGTCATGCCTCATAGTCTCACAATTTCACTTGTGCCCTCGTTGGTCACTTTCTGGACGACATTGTCCTTTTTTTTTTTGGTTTACATGACAACATTGTCTTTTGTTACTGCTGATTCCTCCTATGTTTTTGGTGCTGGTTTTTAATTGGTGACAACCATAGTTAGAAAGTGTTTTATCGGCTATTGTTTATATGACTGAATAATCATAATGGTTGTTACTGCATACTCCTCCTGTGGTTCTGACACTGGTTTTTAATTGGTGATAACTATGATTAGACTGCAGTTTATGTGATTGAGTTATCGGAATGGTGCATAATGATAATATTCTTCATAATAAATTTGAAAAAAAAATATATTAATTGAGGAACCATATATAATTGCAAATTGAAGGGGAGGAAACCTTGGAGAGGAATAGGATCTAGAATCTAGCAAAGAATGTTGAGGTTAGCTTCAAAGAGAATTTTGGGAGTGTCACGGGAGGTGCCATCACCAACACTTCAGGTTCTGCGTCAATTCTCCCTTGAAAAGGTTGTTGATCACTGCAACAGCCCCAGGAATGTCAGAGCCAATTATGATCCCATGGTTGGTATGGGCTTGGTTGAGGCACCAGCTTGTGGAGATGACATGAAAATCCATATTAAGGATGATGAAAGGACCAGAAGGATTGTCGATGCTCGCTCCAAGACCTTCAGCTTTGGTTTGGGTGTTGCCTCTTCATCTATGGGTATGTGGTCCTGTGATTGCCCTTTTGTCCCTTTCCCCTCCTTTATTTTAGTTTTGGTTTTTTTTTTTTCCCTTTTTGGTGATAAAGACAAATTGGGATGAATCTGTGCTTTGGGTGTTTTGCAGCCAAATCCCCCCCTTCCATTTGTGTATAGGGATGTTTCAATCTGAACAAATTACTATTCTAAAAAGCTTTTATCTTTTTAGAGTTTCTCAATTTCCATTTTATCTTAATGGAAAGCATTGTTTTCAACATGCTATTTCCGAGTATGGAAGAAGAACAAGATGGTTTGAATTCTCTGAATATGATTGGATTGATGGACTAAGGTTCTTTCTGTGATGAATTTTCTCAAATGACTGACTTATAGAACACTACGAAATAGATAATACTGTACTAATGTGGATATCTGAATATGATTATCAATCGGTTTTGATGAATTCTTGGCTGTGTAAGGTTGTAGTTGCTCCTGTATATCTGATTACTACAGATCGATAGCATCACTGGCATTCCATGGATTGACGCTGACTTAGGCAATAGGATTTAGCATATGGAGGAGTAATGTGCAGGGATGATGTCCTGAATTGTGTTAAATGAAAATTCAATAGCTGTTAAATTTGTATTATGCACTTTTTTCAGTGTAATAGTTTGCTCAAGGGTACCTTATCCTCATTAAATATGTTAATTAACCTTTTTATTTCTCACTTTTCAGCTACTGGATGGGTAAAAGGAAACCAAATGAAGGGAGTTTCATCCATCAAGACTATGTAAGTATCCTTAACTCTAAGGAGCATATGATACAAATGTATGTCAATTTCCTGAGTGACTTAAATTTCTCTTGTAGCTTTGATACAAGTGAGGGTGTTCCTCCTCATTTGAAAGATATATATTTTATTTATATGATTTACTTGCTGGTTATGACCTTGTCTTAATTTACTTCCCCACCTTTAGGGAACAATGATATTCTGCTTGTCACAGCTATTAAAACAGTGCCAACCTGTGTTATCTAAACTGGGCCAGCAGGAAATGCATTATGTTTTATACCCAAACATGTTAACTTTTATTTGTTCTGGAACCCTTGCTTGAATTGAAGAAGAGGTAAACACATTTTATTGAAGATGAAAGTATACAGTTGCTGAGCACAATCTCTGTGCCCGTGCTGGCGTGTGGGTTTGTTTTTTAACTCCCTTTTCTGGGATATATACACAATCCCTCTGAGAAAGAAAACAAATGAGCTGTAGCCCATAGTTTTTAGAGAATTATCTTAGCTTAGAAAAGGGAGGCCATATTTACATCAGTTTAACTTCTGAAAAGTGGAATTACAATTGATGTAAATATTTTCTCCCCCCCCCCCCCCGGCTCCCCCGGGGGGGTTCCCTTTCTGAGTTGATGACATGCAATTTATTCTTAACTTCTGCATCTATATTATTGCTTGCTTGCTTTCTCTCTTTTTTCCCCCCTTTTCCTCTCCAAAAGAAAGAGGGATTGTGCTAGTCTGCCACTGAGCTTCTTGTCCATGGCTGGGTGTAGAGGAATTACTTGCTTCCCAGTGGAGAGGCTATGGCATTACTCTGACTAGCTAGAGTCTGCACTATGAGCTGCTTCTAGAGTTTAAGTGAGTAACTTGTGTTAGTGAGAGAATTGGATGGTTGTACTCTCTTATGAATTAAATTACTCTGATACATTGACATGGATGAGGGCATTTATTTATAGGCCAAAGGAAATAGTGTCCCTACAGCCTAGGAGTAAGATGTGAATACAATAATGCCTTACTCGGGTTTACCTATTTACAATTTACCCCAGAAAGTGATGAAGCACTCTTCTGAAAAACTGGAAGGAAAAGGACAGTTGTTGAAGTAGAGATGGGTGTACTGTGAAAGATGATTTTTAATCTGTATGAATGGTTAACTGGGGAAGACATGACTGCTCACAGACAAAATAAAATGCTGTGGTCAGTGTATGTTTGAAGTTGGTAGTGTGTTAATGTAGTGTACGATATATCTTCTGGTTTTCATATCTTCATGGATGCTGACTGCTCTACCTCCTGCCTATTAATTTTTTTTGTTTGATAAACCTGCTTAATTAGTATTAATAATATTTTGTGCAAAACTAACAGCTGCTCGTCAGTTTTGGACCTTTTGGGTGATGGTTATGCTCCTTTTTTTTTTTTTCCCCTCTCCCCCCAGAGATGAGATGAGATGACTTGAACAATAGATGACGGATATCCTGCAGAGAAATTGCAAGGCATCTATTATTTCGTCCATTTAAGCCTCACTGCAGTACGTTGGCTGAGGATGCCATCAAAGCAGGTCTTAAAGGCTATGAAACCAAGCGAGCCTTGGCAACTGCCACTGAGGCAGCATCTGGAGAGAAAGATGCTGCCGCCGCCGCCTCAATGGCCATGGCTCCGGTGAAAAATAGACTTCGCCCATTATCTCCTCATCTTTCTATTTATAAGCCACAGTCCTCTTCCATGTCTTCAATTTTTAATAGAATCTCTGGAGTTTCCTTAGCAGCCATGGTCTTGGGCTTTTATCTTCTTTGTTTGAAAATGCCTTTGATTTGCTTCACCTATGCTGATTTTTACCAATTTTTCCAGTTTTCTTCAAACTTTAGCCTAATCTGTGCCCAGATTGCTGCCTTTGCCCTGTCCTATCATCTGTATGATGGGTCTAAGAGATTAGTGCATTAATTTCATCCTATCTCTGTATGCCATTGTTATGATGAAGAAAACGGCCATTGTTGTGGTTTAAGTTCGGTGAGTTGATGATGATCGTTGGAGCATCTTGACAGCCCCAGTTTGAACTTATGTAATAAAGATGTCATTCCGTGAGACAGTATTGTCTGTATCATGACTGTAATAATTTGGACAGTGTTTTATTTGGTTTCCTTCAACTCTATGCTTTTATGCTTCTTTATTTTTGACAAGCATTGGCCTGGCGTTAAGTTAAATGTGAATCTTGTGTATGAAAAACATCTTCTCAAAATTCCCTTTATTGGTAATTGTAATTAATACGGTACATGATGCTTCTTTCTGCCCTAAATGAAGGGGTTAGTAGAATGGTTTGTTTTTATTTTGAATATAAAATTTCAACTCACTTATCTTCTAAATTTATAATTTTTCCCCCTATACTCTCCATTGACTGCATATAATAATGGGCTTTTTATCAGGGTAGTAGTTTTTAATGCAAATGATTAAAAACAGAATATTTTAGAAAAATCAATTAAATTTTTTACAGACTAATTTTCTTAATTTATGCAAATTATTTATCCTTACATTTAGGATTGGAGGGAGTTTAAACAAAATGTGAAATGCTAATTAAATAGATCAAATTAAAAAATTTTAAGAAATGATTCGTTTAAATTTATTTCACATGAGAATAAAAGTATGGACAATCTTGGAACATTTTAACTGTATTGCAAACACCATCATAGTGGCTCAGGGTATCTCCACCTGAATGGTGAGAAACTAATCTCTCGAATGCTTGTGACGCTGAAGTTTTTTTTTACTTGGATCAACACTTGCTCGTTTTAGGAAATACCTTTAATCACAACATTCATGTAAACACAGCTATTGGTGGGATTTGGTAAATGGTGCCAAACATGGCCTTTTTAATGAAGAAAATTAAAAAAAAGGATAAATAAATTCAACGTATTAGAAGTGTTTTTATTCACCAGAAAGGAGTTTGTTTCTCATTTTAAAGCTAGATGTTTGAAAATATTCTGCAATGCAGTTTTCTTTTTAACAATTTGTACAAGTTATCCTTAAATTTCTAAGTCAGAGTAATTTTCTATATTAATAATTTTTTTTTGTCAAATGTTATTTAAAATTTTTAAGGCTGTAAATATAGTTAACAAAAGACGTTAGCATATGGCGAAAAAACATAATCATGATGGCAGGAGATGAGAAGCATAATGAGGAAATATATGAAAAATATTCTGTAATGCTTTTAATTGCTAGTTTTTCAATTAAGGAGAAATATTTAAAATTTTATATGTATTAAAGGCTACAGTTTTCAGCATTTAAATCCTCGTTAAAATAAAAGAATCAAAATTATAAAAAAAAGTATAAATTGAAAAAAAAAACGCAAGTTGGATGTGTGAGGGAGGACCAAAAAATTGATTTCGATTGAGTGGCAAAAATCAATTTTTAACAATAAAATCTGATTTCCAATATTTGAATTCATTATCTTTCTTACTGTCAAATCTGATTTCATCAATTTGAGAGGGTATAATCATTTTCAATGGGTGCAACTCTTCAATTTATGTGTAACATATCTTTAAACATGTTCAGATGACTTCAATGTTAAACACTTTTATACATAATTGAGGATATGTTCCATACAGTAAAAGAAGAATTGCATCCATTGAGAATAATTGTAGCAAGTTTTTCTTTGAAAACAAAAATGAATGCCAAATGGAGACCCCCGCCCCCCAAAACAATTTTCGTAAAGATTTTTTTTAATCTTTACTTTTAATGAGTTTTAGTTTTAGTTCATATGAATTTTGATTTTGATCCATATATTTTTAATAAATTTTGGTTTTAGTATGTTTGCTGACGATGCCATCAAAGCAGGTCATAAAGGCTGTGAAGCCAAGCGAGCCTTGTCAACTGCTACTGAGGCAGCATCTGGAGAGAAAGATGCTGCCGCCGCCTCAATGGCCATGGCTCTGGTGAAAAATAGACTTCGCCCATTGTCTCCTCATCTTTCTATTTATATGCCGCAGTCCTCTTCTATGTCTTCAATTTTCAATAGAATCTCTGGAGTTTCCTTAGCAGCCATGGTTTGAAAATGCCTTTGATTTGCTTCACCTATGCTGATTTCTGCCAATTTTTCCAGTTTTCTTCAAACTTTAGCCTAATCTGTGCCCAGATTGCTGCCTTTTCCCTGTCCTATCATCTGTATGATGGGTCTAAGAGATTAGTGCATTAATTTCATCCTATCTCTGTATGCCATTGTTATGATGAAGAAAACGGCCATTGTTGTGGTTTAAGATCAGTGAGTTGATGATGATCGTTGGAGTATCTTAACAGCCCCAGTTTGAACTTATGTAATAAAGATGTTATTGCATGAGACAGGATTGTCTGGATCAGGACTGTAATAATTTGGACAGTGCTTTATTTGGTTTCCTTCAACTTCATGCTTTTATGCTTCTTTATTTTTGACAAGTATTGGCCTGGCGATTAAGTTAAATGTGAATCTTGTCTATGAAAAACATCTTCTCACAATTCCCTTTATTAGTAATTGTAATTAAAACGGTACATGATGCTTATTTCTGCCCTAAATGAAGGGGTTGGTAGAATGGTTTGCTTTTATTTTGAATATAAAATTTCAACTCACTTATCTTCTAAATTTATAATTTTCCCCCCATACTCTCCGTTGATTGCATGTGATAATGGGTTTTTTTTTTTCCGTATCAAGGTAGTAGTTTTTAATGCAAATGATTAAAAAAGAATATTTTTGAAAAATCAATAAACGTTTTTTGTAGATAGCTGATTTGATTTTCTTAATTTATGCAAATTATTTATCCTTACATTTAGGATTAGAGGGAGTTTAAACAAAATGCGAAATGCTAATTAAATAGATTGACTTAAAAGCTTTTAATAAATGATTCGTTTAAATTTATTTCACATGAAAAGAAAAGTATGGACAATCTTAGAACATTCTAACTTTACCGCAAACACTACCATAGTGGCTTAGAGTATTTTTACTCGAATTGTAAGAAAATAATCTCTCAGATGCTCATGATGTTAAAATCCCTTCTAGTTGAATTAACACTTGCTGGTTTTAGGAAACGCTTTTAATCACAACATTCATGTAAACACAGCCATTGGTGGCATTTGCTAAATGGTGCCAAACATGCCGTTTTTAATGAAGAAAATTTTAAAAAAGGATAAATAAATTCAACGTATTAGAAGTTTTTTAATTCACCGGAAAGGAGTTTGTTTCTTATTTTAAAGCTGGATGTTTGAAAATATTCTGTAATGCTTTTTTTTTAATAATTTGTATAAGTTATCCTTAAAATTCCAAGTCAAAGTAATTTTATATATTAATTAATAATTATTTTTTGTCAAATGTTATTTAAGATTTTTAAGGCTGTAAATATATTTAACAAAAGACGTTAGCATATGGGGAAAAAACATAATCATGATGGTAGAAGATGAGGAGCATAATGAGGAAATATATGAAAAATATTCTGTAATGCTTTTAATTGCTAGTTTTTCAATTAAGTAGAAATATTTAAAATTTTATATGTATTAAATGCTACAGTTTGCAACATTTAAATCCTCGTTAAAATAAAAGGATCAAAATTATAAAAAAAAAGTATAGATTAAAACAAAACGAAAGTTAAATGTGTGAGGGAGGACAAAAAAGTAGACTTTGATTGAGCGGCAAAAATCAATTTTTAACAATAAAATCTGATTTCCAATATTTGAATTCGTTATCTTTCTTGCTGTCAAATCTGATTTCATCAATTTGAGAGGGTATAATCATTTTCAATGGGTGCAACTCTTCAATTTATGTGTAACATATCTTTAAACATGTTCAAATGGCTTCAATGTTAAACACTTTTACATATAATTGAGGATATGTTCCATGCAGCAAAAGAGGAATTGCATCCATTGAGAATAATTGTAGCAAGTTTTTCTTAAAAAAAAAAAGATTGCCAAATGGAGACCCCCACCCCCAAAACAATTTTCGTAAAGATTTTTTTTTAATCTTTACTTTTAATGAGTTTTAGTTTTAGTTCATATGAATTTTGATTTTGATCCATATATTTTTAATAAATTTTGGTTTTAGTTTCTAACTCATATCTGAGTTGTTATGAAACTACAGAGACTAACATTCTGGATGAAAGAGATTTTACAGGTAAAAAAAATCATGATTCGAAACTATAAGAATCATGGGATTAAAACTTGGAAGGGATTGACCAACCAGATTGGTAAACCAATAAACCAAGTCTTTGGTTGTTTCGGTTAAGAGTTTTGATGTTAGATTTTGCATTTTCTTTCCTTCTTTTGTTGAACTTGATATTACATTTTTTTTAGTTTTTTAAGTAGTATTTCCTTGCATTTATGCTTCAATAACTCTTCTATTAGATTAAGCATGGTTTATGTATAAATGTTTTATTTATTTGTAAATGAATGCATGTTTTAGTTAAAAATATATGAATATTTTTATATATTTTAATTATGACAAGTTAACTTTAATTTAACCATGATTGTGTCGTTAACTCTTGAATTACTGCCACAGCATATTCAATGACCAAACGTTTTTCATGTCATTGTATAAAACTATAAAGACTTTTTTTTTTTATGGTTCAAATACTATTATTGTTTACCTACCAATGAATTCCTTTTTCGCCACCGCCTACCGATGAATTCAAACCCCACCAGTTTAACTCTTGTTAGGTGATTGGATGATTACATTATTTCGTGATTTCAGCACTCCCATTATATTTAAGATAAGATAGTTGTCGTCTCCTCACTTATTGGATAAAATAAATAAATATCCAAATTGCTCACCCCCCAATAAAATATAGGGAAAATTTTGTTTAAGAACCACAACACAGAATTAATTTTAAAGAGCTTCCCAAAACTTTTTGAAACTTCACTATAAGACCAAAGGGACAAATTGATATTAATTTCACAAAAAAATGACACTACTACCCCTCATAATAAAAGTGGGAGAGCCCATTTGCAAGTGGAACTAGAAAATTTGTAATATACATATATATATTTACAACTGGAATTAGTCCTTTATCACATGAAGAAAGTGTTTGTGAGTGAACAAATGTGGAAGAGTCTATTTGCAAGTGGAACTAGACAATTTGCAACATACATACATTTATTTATAACTGGAATTAGTCTATTTACATGTCATCTCCTTCACATGAAAAAGGTGTCCATAAGTGAACAAGTGTGGGAGAGCCCATTTGTAAGTGGGACTAGATAATTTGCAACATACATACCTTTATTTACAACTAAAATTAGTCTATTTATATGTCACCCATAATAAGTATTATTAGAAGCAATAGTGTCATTTTCTTTGTAGAATTAGTATCAGTTTGCCCCTTGGTCCTGCATTCAGAAAATTTTGGAGGCTCTTTGAAATTAATTCTGTACTACGGTCTTTAATCGAAATTTTTCCTAAAACATAAGGCGCAAATCAACATATTTTTAACAATTTTCAATAAAATATCCATCAACTTAATCATGCCGAAGGTGAGTGGAAGTAGGTATCTTTCCCTTCTACCAAAAACTTGTGAATAAAATTAAGGAACAATTACAATGAGATCCCAAAAAAAAATAATTACGAAAAAGTTTCAATAACATTTTAAGCAGTTTATAATGACAAGTTTTACAATAGAGAATGATAACTCTTAAGACTTGTTTGGTATTTTTTTTTTGCTTTAGAACTATAATTCTCTCTGAAACTAACAGCCTTCAACACAAGATAATATAAATTTACAACCATTGTTTAAAGTTTGTTTCATGTGCAAAAGTCTTCCAAGACCATTTGAATCGTTTTTCTAGCCCTGAATATTCAACTCTAACTCCGGTCTCCGTATTCAAATAAAAATATAAGAAAATTTATTATCATTCGCCTACTTTCAAAACCAATATTCAAAAAGTGGGGCATAAATATTTCCGCGACATAGGCAAAGGTAATTTCCACACGCATATTTCTCAATAATAGGATACTGAAACTTAAGTTGATTAGTTAAGAGTTTTCGAGGACTACATTAAATTTTACAATTTTCTCTCTCATTTAACATGAAACCACGTCATTTTAAATTTTAAAAAAATAGTAGTGTCGAATTTGTGCTTTAATAACTTAAAAAAAATAAACATTACATTTACTTGTGGATTAAATTTTTTATTATTTTAATATTACTATTTTCAGGATTACTTATGACTTTTTGTATATTTTACATTATATCATGTTAATTACGATCACTCACCCTTGATTAGTTCAATCACCGGTCGGATTTTCACTTGATAAGCAAGTATTATTGACTATAGTCATGAAATGACAAGAGGCAAGGGATGGGAGGAGAATGGGGAACAGTTTGGTGACGACGTAGGTAGGAAAAGAGGGGGAGGAAGGTTTGGGGATGTTTGGAGATCATCCAAACTACATGTGTGGGCTGCGGATATATTTGGCAAAGAGATTTGGCTACCTAACAAATATTGCAGCATTATTATAAATTAGAATTGAGTTTTGCGTCAAATTCTAAACATTAGAAGCGTATGCTGCCATTGTTTGGGAGACTATCAATAATTTGACACAACGTAAAAATAGTACCATTTTATATTTTTTTTGCAATTTTCACTTTAAAAATTGAGATACAAAAGAACACAACACATTAAACAGACTACATATTCTGCCTCACACACACACCTAATAAAAAGGACTTATTTGATCTCAGTTGAGAGAGGTCCATACATTTCCTTTCTTTTTCAACCTCTCACTAGAAACAGAAATTCGGCAAAAGATCAGATGCAAGAAGCTCTACGTCAATTTGAGAATCGACCCAAAAAAAGGAAGAGGGAAAAAAAATGAAAATCATGCCGATCCATACAGAAATTTCTCATCTGATCCTTCTTCATCAACTTAATACCTGTAGTGAGGAGGCTTGTATGGTCCTTCAACCGGCACATTAATGTAGTCAGCTTGTTCTTTAGACAATTTGGTCAGTTTGGCTCCAAGCTTGCCAAGGTGAAGAGCAGCCACCTTCTCATCAAGATGCTTTGGCAAAACATAGACCTTCTTCTCATACTTACCGGTTGCCTTTTCCTTCCACAGCTCAAGCTGGGCAATCACCTGGTTTGTGAAGGAGCAAGACATCACAAAACTGGGGTGTCCTGTGGCACAACCCAAGTTCATCAAACGTCCTTCGGCCAACACAATGATGCCGGTGTTAGTCTCAGGGAAGACCCATCTGTCTGTCTGGGGCTTGATGGTAACGCGCTTCACGCCAGGGTATGTCTCAAGTCCAAGCATGTCAATTTCATTGTCAAAGTGACCAATGTTGCAAACAATGGCATTGTTCTTCATCTTCCTCATGTGATCAACCATGATGATATCCTTGTTGCCGGTGGTGGTGACAAAAATGTCAGCAACAGAAACAACATCCTCAAGGGTCAGAACTTGGAGACCTTCCATGAGAGCTTGAAGGGCACAAATGGGGTCAATCTCAGTCACAATCACACGAGCACCAGCCTGCTTCAGGGCAGCAGCACAGCCCTTGCCGACATCACCATAACCACACACGACGGCCACCTTCCCGGCAATCATAACATCTGTGGCTCTCATCAGTCCATCAGGAAGAGAGTGGCGGCAACCGTACAAGTTATCAAACTGTTAAACAAACACAAAGCAAAGCAAACATTTATTTAATCGGTCACTGCTGGTACTGAAATCTCCAAGACTAAGATTTAATTATAACTAAATCCATCCATCATCTCACCATGGACCCAGAGGTAGGTCACAAGCACTCACTTACAATCAAAGTGAAGATCAACGTGCAAATGAAAATAACCCAAGAATTTAATGCTCCACATCATAGACCTTAGCTTACACCTGACACATACTCTGCTCTGCTCTACTTACAGGACCGATATCAAACATATCATAGATTCAAAATTCAATTGCTAAATTTACGCTTGGTTTTCCAAAAAGGCCCATCTAAAACTACAGGGCTTCTTAAAATTAGAAGCAGAACCGACACAAAACATAGGTCATGCGGTAGATCTAATACTCCACAAGTAGAAGAATTCTAGTCCCAAGTGTACGAAGGTTCAAACTCATTAGATCTGAACAACTGACTCTGAAGTCGACTTTGTAGCTGCTATAAAGTTGACAAAATTTCAAATCTGAAACAGATCTAAAACTAAACTAAATATTGTAAGTGCTAGTTACCTTGCTCTTGGTGACAGAGTCGTTGACATTGATGGCAGGGAACAACAGAGTTCCATTAGCCTGCATCTGATAGAGCCTCTTAACACCAGTGGTGGTCTCTTCAGAGACACCAACGAGTCTGCCCTTCATCTTGTGGTACCTCATGGGATCAGTCTTCAACCCATCCCTGATAATAGTGAGAACAATCTGGAACTCAGCATTATCAGTAGAAGAGGGGTCTGGCAACTGACCAGTCTTAGCATAAACCTCTTCAGCTTTAACACCCTCATGGATCAAGAGGGTAGCGTCACCACCGTCGTCAACAATCAGATCGGGACCACCGCCTGGACCCCAGTCAAGGGCACGTTCGGTACACCACCAGTACTCCTGAAGAGTCTCCCCCTTCCAAGCGAAGACGGAGGCGCTGTCACGAGCGATGGCGGCGGCTGCGTGATCCTGAGTGGAGAAGATGTTGCAGGAGCACCAGCGAACTTCGGCTCCGAGAGCAGTTAGGGTTTCGATGAGGACGGCGGTTTGAATGGTCATGTGGAGGGAACCGGTGATTCTGGCGCCCTTGAATGGCTGGGAAGGGCCGAACTCAGCACGGCAAGCCATGAGACCGGGCATTTCGACCTCAGCGAGCTCGATCTCGAGGCGACCGAAGTCAGCCTGAGAAAGGTCCTTGACCTTGTACTCACGGCCACCGGTGGTTTTCTCGACGACCAAGGCCATGGCGGCTGCAACGGCGGCTAGAGGAGAATAAGAATTTCCCTGCGTGGGAACAGAGTAAGGGGAAGAGAAGTGAGAGGCGAAGAGCGAAGATAACTGGTAGCGAGAGGGGGTATTAATAGGTTTGAAAGTTGAAATGGACGGTGGAGATTGAGCGTGGGGTTGGTGGATTTCTCAGATCTGATCTTAAAAATCTTTGTTCTGTAACGGGGATGCTTCTGACAATTTCATGTAATAAAAAACCCAAAGGTAAAAATATAATTTTAATTCTCCAATTTTATATAATATTTCGATTTGGTATCTTAATTTTAAAAAAATTTTATTATCCTATTCTAAATTTATTACTCTCAAATTATCATTTTTTAAAATAATTATTTGTTTTTAAAAATTTAAAATTAATATACTAAATATTTTATAAGATCAAGACACTAAAATGAAATTTTATATAAAGTTAAAATACAATTTGTTCAAAACTAAAAATAATAAAATCTTTCAAAAAAACAATTTTAATAACGGCTCTGGTTATTTCACCGTTGCCGTCGGTTCCCCCGAAGACCACAGAAACCAACCAAAATGTCACAGTGAGTGTGTGACCGGGAGGCGCTCCTAGCCTGTCTGTGGTCTACACGTCACCATGTCCAATAGGACGAGGGTCGGGGGGAAAGAAACGAAAAAATGAACTTTGTTTCATTTTCTTAATTCTTGAAAAATGATATTTTTAATTCCTATAATTTTATTTGATATTTATAATTTTAAAAAAAAAGGTATAACTGAGCGCTTAAAACTTGTACTCAGATTTGTTTGTATTGTTGAAATCTCTTAAATATTTTATTAAATTGAAAATTGAGTTAAATTCCTCGGGGGGATTGAGTAAAGTTATATGGAATAAACATATTTAAATACTGCCAATTGAAATGATCCAAACAGTAAAATAAATACTTATAAGAGTATGTTTTGAGAAAAAAAGTTATGGTATTTAAATATTTATTGCTTCTAATCAATTTTATCCAACTTTTTATTAATATAATTTGTCAAATATTTTTTATGAAAAGAAATGAAGGGAGGACATCTAGTACCTTAGAAGCATTTTTCAATAGCCCTGATTATCATTCTAAGCAAATTTGTAGCTCATTCAACGTAACATTCTGAGTTTGTAATATGAGGTTTAGAGTTAATTAAACTTTTATTAGCAAGAAAAATTGAAATATTAAATTATTCGAATCGGAAGTTTGAGGTTAAAAATACTAAAAGTTATGGTTGAAGGTCATATCTTTAGGTTTTTTTGAGTAGTCTTGGAATTTGGATATTTTCAAGAGTCAAATAATCTGATATTTGAGTGATTCCTTTTGTATCAAAAAATAAATATCTCAAGCTTTCGAAAGAGCCATAGTTCCTAATTTTTGGACATTCGTAGGGTTGGTTGTAAATTTTTTGAAGTCGGACTTTTTTTGTTCTGTGTTGTTTACTGGAAGTCAGCTAGATGTTCTCTATAGCGAACAAGTATTAATATATCATCTACTAGATATTCGCTAGATGTTCGTTATAGTAAACAACAAGAAGCGTTGACTGTGTCGTTCGTTAGACATTTGTTAGATGTAAGAGTGTACATGAGGCCCGCATGCCTAATATGTCCACCTAAGCCAGCAAAAAAGACACCCAGCCCAACAAAAAGTTATCCAAACAAAAATGGACATTTTTTGGTTGGGCTGATTCACGGGTAGGGCAGGGGCGTAGGTAGGGTATACTGCCCTACCCATTTGGCCCTGCCGAAAAAAAATATAATTATATATATTATAATATATAATATAATTTTCAGCAATTATCCCTTTTATTTTGACAAAAAAATTAGGAGCATAAAAATTGTAATTATATAAAAGAACCAAATATCAAAATATAAGATTAAATATGCTAAATTGCTCCTAGTCAAATTTCCTTCTTTTCTTCTTACCTCCAATTTTTTAAAACAAAAAAAAAAAAACCATCTTTCAAATCTTATGCTTTCACATGACTATAAGAATCTGCCAACTATATGAATGAACTAAAGAATTAGCTTATTTATTAAATGTTTTAATTATTAAATATTTTTTTACCTCCCATAAGAAATCAAAGGCTGAAGAACAAGATTACATAAGCCTTACATGTACAAGCGATTGAGTCATTCATGATAAATTTTTTTCCTCTCACCTTGTCCCAAAGCATGATAATTGAATTTTTTTTCTACATATGATATGGGCAAGGTGTCACTAAGTTGGGCAGGAAAGCCCGCATTACCCAGCCTGCCCTTGCCTAACTCAAAATAGTTAGGGTTTCTACCAAGTAGGGATCGATCAGCGAGTTGCATTTCTTTCAGACTGGGCATTGAGCAAGAGGCTTGCCCTACCCAACCCTACTTATGTGCAGCCCTAGTTAGATGTTTATTACAACAAATGCATCAAAATTTGGTTTTTAAAATTAGATCTCAGCTCGAAAATCATAAGGGAAGGAGAAAGGTTTCAGCTAGGCTCTACTAGGGCAAGAATTTTTAACTCATTGGAGGTGTTTTCAAGCTTCCTAACATTCAAGTAAGCTTTCTATACTTGATTTCTACCATTTTCTCTTTGATTTTCATATTTTTGAATAGTTGGATTTTAAGGGTTCTTGAGGATTTTGAATTGGAGGAAACTTTAATTGATTAATTTGAGTTTAAATGGTTTATATGAGTTAGATTAAGTGTTTAATTGGTTTAAATTTCTTGAATTTGGAGTTTTGAAGATTTTTGAGCTTATGATTTATGATTTCTTGAGGTTTTTTATGATTAATGATAGTATGGAGATTGGAAATGAGTTTTGATAATTGGATTATACTAATATAAGTTAGAATTACTGGTTAATCAATTTAGATTGTTGATAGAAATTGAATCACTCGAATGGGTATTTTTAAGGTTGAAGCTTAAGTTCACAATTAGGGTTTTTGATTGAATTATATAAGTTGAGCTTAGTAGATGGTTTGGAGGGGTTATTTGAGCTACTGGGACCTTAAGTTTAGTGTTGGATGGATTAATTTGTGGTTTTGGTGAGAATTGAGTACTTAAAAGGTCAGGATCTCTAATTACTGTACATAGCAAATAGCTATGTTTTGATTTTGTGGTTGTGTTATGTTATGTTGTGTAGAGCTCTTGTAAGTTGTGGCTAGAATCCAGATTCTTGTGGTACATTCTTCTTATTGCTTCGACAAGAGATAATCACTTTTCATTTATTGTGTGTGTTGACGTGTGTTTGTGAGTAATTGTAAAAATACATATTTATATATGATCTAAGGAATTACATAATGCTATTATTAATATGATCTTTTCTTATACTTGCCTTGTGGAAATTGTTTTACTTGAAATGAAAAAGTATGATTTGGGATTTGAACTTATATGGATATGTATTTTATAGGTGAAGTGCTTTGTGGTTATTTTATAAAACCCCACTCTTTTCAATATTGCAAATGGTTAAAATGGTTGGTTTTGGTTGTTGATGGAGTTAGTTATCCTACTATGTGATAAGGCCCCCATTGGTGTACAATGATCGGCTCACTCTCTATCCTACTGGTTCAATGAGAGACGGTCTCACTGGTTCAATGAGGAGCTAAAATACCCTATTATTATATTACAAGGGAAGATCCATGGTCCAATTGTGTGTTCTAGGATTGTGGCTGATCCTCATCACATGACTAGTGAGCTTTTAAGTGGCCAGTAACATGGATAAATAATGGATTGATGGGAGGCATTGGGTGAGTTCCACTGCTTGAGTTATGGATAATGATGAATTGATATTTATGTGATTATTATCTTTATTGCTCCCCTTAGCACCTCATATGCACATGTTAATATGCATGATGACCGTGTCCCTTCCCCCCTTTTTTTGAAATATTAATAAAATATTATTATTTAATAGTAATAAAATATAATATAATATATATTTTTTTGAAATAATAACTTCTTTTTTTAAGGATGTTACAACTGAGACTAGGCGTGTTCAACTTATCCTATCCCGACCATCCCGTCTTGATCTTGATCAAAAAAAAATTGAGACCGAATCACTATGAGATGGGATAGAACAATATCCGTAACGGGATGAACATGGGACAATGTCATCTCATCCACAGTTATTTTAAAAAAAATTATATGTTCATAATTATTATTGAACTATCCAATTCATTTATTAACAATAATTATTTTTATTGTGATTTTCAGCTCTTAAGTTACACTGTTATCTCAACAAAATCTCATTCCTTAATAAAATAATTCATAAAACCATTGTACAATATTTCTTTTACGGTTTTGTTTTTTATAGTATTATTTTTATACCTTTTTCACATTATATAATTGAGCTTGCTAAATAATATTTTTTAGGCTAAAATATATATATATTTAAGCCTTTAATTTTATATAGGGTCTCAATTTGATGTCTTAGCTTCAAAAAGTATACTTGTAGTCCTTTAATTCTAAAATTGTTAACAAAGGATGATAACATTGAGATCTTAAATATTGATAAAATATTTTAAAATGCTAACATATTAAGCTTTTTTTTTTCAAAACAACGATGATTGTTACAAAAAATATCATTTAAGTCTAATAATTTTAGGGTTAAAGGACCAAAAACATACTTTTAAAAGTTAATGGACTAATTTGAAACCTTATACAAAGTTAAAAAATCAAATGTATATTATAGACTAATTTGAAACGTTGTACAAAGTTAAAGAATCAGATGTATACTATGGACTAATTTGAAACCTTGTACAAAGTTAAAAAATCAGATGTATACTTTAGTCTCTTTTGTTATAATAATGTTTTTATCTTTAGAAGTCCAATGAAAAACAAATATTACAACATAAAAAAATTTATACCTAAAATTATAATGTTTTTTATTTTAGAAAAGGGAAATGGGACATGCTATGAAAGTCTCGGGATGAGACAGGACATAAGATGAAAATCCCATCCTGTCCCTAGTCACCGGAGCCTGTCCATCCTATGAACAGCCTTAACTGAAACGATTGTCTCACCCCATAGTTTTCAATGTTCTCAAATGAAGGTTCTAGGGTTGGCAATTCAGGAAAGGCTCTAAAAGCGTTGAATGCTGTGACTTATTGTATAGCCTCCCTCCGTTTTGTTATGTGTTGACATGTTGTATATTACCACTTAGGGCTCATTAACTATGATTTGTAACTAAATACTTTTGATTAACTATTTTACTGGTGAGAATGCTGATAGAAGGTCAGAGATGTCTAGGATTATTGCATGCGATATTTTTGTTTTAAATTGTTGGCTTTTGAACATCAGTGCTCCATAGTTGATCTTGATAATATTGACATGTTTGAAAGTATGAGTTTATGATTAGGCTTGCAGTTAAATATTATTTTTAGACTTCAAAAGCCTAAGGCCTAAAAATATGAATTTCTTATTATAGTTATATCCAGTCAGGAGCATGTTTTAATTCTAACACCATGTTAGTTAGGCGGAGTCTATCCAAATATAGGATGCTTGTGATATAAGTCAATTTCTTTTAACTACGATAGAAGTTTTCATGATTTCAAAGTTTATCTTTTCCTATCATGGTTAACTTTCTTTTAAAATGGTTTTAATTAATCTAAAGTAAATTTTAGAAGAATGGTCATTATATTCAACACCCTAAAATATATTTGGTATAATTTTGTCTTGAAATATTTTTTTGATCAGCAACAATGATCCTAAACTTATCATATAAAGATAAGCCGTAAATTAAAAATTATGAAGTATGACATTTATTTGAAATTAAAAAAAAAGTTAATTTCGTAATTGAAGGTGATTTAATGTGAAGAGAGAGGAAAAGAATGGGATAAAATTAATCACTCCATGAACAAGTTCTTGACAATTCTAAAATTATTCTTGACATGAAGGATTTTAAATATACCATTTCAGTAAAAACATTTTTTTAATACAATGAGTAAATACATTTTACTGTATAGATTTGGGTAATTTGTTTTTACAGTTTGTAGCATATGGGTAAATTTGTCATTTAACGTTGGCACGAAGAGAAATTGTCATTTAAACATTGGCACGAAAAGAAATTGTCATTTAACATTGTTAAACTTGTTTCCTTTGTTTCCTATTTTAGAAAGACCCTGTTTTGGCTCTCACAATGGAATTTCAGTGTATTATTCTCTATTCATGCCTAATAATTGTACTATGTTAATTAGTGATGTCAGATTTGAGCCACAAGTATGCGATTTTGATGATATTAGTTCATAATATTTATATTGAAATATTAAAAAGGGAAAATGACAAATAAAAACCCTTAAATTGCCAAAATTACAAGGAAGTCACCTAAATAAGCCAAGTTACCATGAGGGACCCGGTCTCATATTGTAAATATGAAATCTTAGCAAAATGTCTGAAATGCCCCTCAAACAAATGACAAGTTTACTATAAAAAATGGCAAGTTTACTTTAGTGTATAACAATTTTAGTTGGCCAAATCACGACTTGATTGAGGGTATGTCAAATGATAAGTTAACTATAGAAAATAACAAGTTCACTTTAATAAATAACAACTTCAGTAGACCAAATTACAACTTGACTGAGTGGCATTTCAGACATTTCACCAAGATTTCATATTTGGAATATGGGACTGGGTCCCTTATAGTAATTTGGCTTATTCAGATGATCTTCTTGTAATTTTGGTAATTGAGGAGTTTTTATTTGTGATTTTCTCTATTAAAAAGGAATTTGTGGAAAGAGGCAAAAATATAGCCTCTCTATTTTTTATTTTTATAAAACACCTAAATATTATCACCGAAATTAAAAAGAAAATTATTCTATTTAAAAATTAAATAGGTTTTCAATTTTATTCTTATTTAATTAAAATCTATATGATGTAACTTTAGGAAAAAAATAATCGGCATTGAATAAGAACAATATAAGAAAGAGGTAATAAATATGTCATATCAAATCCTATTAAAAAAATTTAAGAAAAATTCCTATTTAGATGCCTTATAAGAAAATTGGAGGGAGCATATAGCCTTCTTTGTTTCATAATCTCACTAATTGGATGTGATACGATATACTAATATGATCGGTGGATTAATTGACATTTAAAATGATAAGGTTTGACAATTCTAGATATCAAAATCAAATCCCCTCTTTTTGTGATCTACCAATCAAATGGTAAAACAATTCACAAATGATATTCCAACGCAAAATAAAATTTTAGTTTTGTCTATAGTACTGAAATTCAATTCAGGTCGCCCAGTTAGATTAGTAAAATAGTGAATCAATCTTCTGTTTACTCCAATAAAAAGTTTTGGAATGATCAATGGGGTCAGATTTTATATTCACCCATTAAACCTTAAAATAATTGTTTCAGTTTAAAAAATAGCTTTTTTGCCGTATTTATATTTTAGAAATGTAATTTTCTTAGATTATGTGTGATTTATATACGAGTGATCAATTTATTTGTGGGTTAATGCTTTTTAAAATATTACCCCTTTTAGAGTTATATGATTGTTAAAAAAAATCTGCCGCGATCTCTTTCAGAATTATGTCCTAAATTTCATTTTTGAAAAGGATTGAATTCTTTGTCAATGTTTGGCTTGCACATATGCAGCATCTTTCTTTAAAAATGTGTTTTTTTTCCCAAGTACTTTGCTATTATCAAAAGATTGTGCTTGAGAAGAAATTGGCCATTGGGTCTACATTTTCCCTTTTACTAAATAATTGGGAGAATTCTATTATTAACCTTGTTAGAAAGACTAGCAAATGAGGACTCGAAATGTGAATGTATCAATTGAAAACCAAGGTCCTTCTAAGTGTAGAGAGAGAGAGAGAGAGAGAATAAAACTCTTAAATTAATCCACAGCGTTTTATCTAGCTTACAATTTGGTCCCTATATTTACTCGTGTTCCTATCACTTTATCTATTCAAGTTATTTTTACTGCACTTCACAAGTTCTATCTAGTTCAAATTAAGGTCCCCTTATAATGTTGGGACCATTTGTGCTTGATAAAAGCAAAAATTGGCATTGCAAGGGAGGGAGCATTCTCCATTTTTACTTCATAACAAACATTATACTCTTACCGAAATACTCCTCTGGTCCTATTTATAGGACAGAGAGAGAAGGTTTTTTTTTGTCCTATTTATAAGTCACTTCATTAACTTTTTACTATGACTTTACCATGTTGTCCTTCATTTATTATAATGTAGATAGTTACTTTTTTGAAAAAGGTATATATTAAATAGGGGTAAAGTTGGAAAGTTGCTATATTTTAATGAGGAGTTAATGCAGTTTAAGGTTTTTCTTGGTCTTTGTGAGACTTGTTGGAAGTGCCTTATAAATAGGACCAGAGGAGTAAATCCTATGCCAATTACAAAATATATTAACTTCATTTCCCATTTCATCATATATCAACTTCCCAAATACACCCTTCTATCTTTAATATAAAAGTTAGTCGACTAATTAGAATATATTAAGAAAATTAGTTAATTTAGTTATTTGTAATAAATAGGTGTTGTCTTCCTTAAAATACTATTACTAATCATATGTATTAGCTAGAATTACCATTTGATAAACTTTAAAATATACAAGTACTGCAAGGACTACATTGAAAAAAATAGATAAATGTAAGAGACAAAATGAATTAGGGTCTTATATTTATGACCAAATTAAATATCAAATTAGCTCTTATATTAAGAATTGAAGATAGCATATATTAAAAAAAAAACCTGACACATGTCATTATTAATGTTGCTATCCTAATTTTGAACTTTGTTCCCTCTTCCTTACCTCACTTTCATTCTTCTCACATCTACCTTTCAACTTCCTCACTTCACTGTGTATTGCATCAAGCTCTTCACAAAACCTCTAACCATCATTTTCTCTTTCAAGCAGGATATTCTCATCATACAGTTTGTCAATATCATCAAGTAGTTCCTTTATCATAACACTTGCGCTCACATCAAAGCTACCACTGTGCTAAGTGAAATAGCCACAACGCCCATCCTATCGAAGTTCATCACTAGCGTTAAAAATTAACACCCCGACAACATCAATTTGTCCTAATGTTAACAATGTTACCCGGTAGTAGTTTATGTAGCCATAAAACCTCCTTGTTCATCGGATTGCCAACAACCTATGATGGCAGTATCTCCTTGAACCATCGTAATAGTTTCGTGATTGGATTGCCTCGTCAAAGCCACCCTTCTACATCCTTGTCATCAAATTAAGCATAAGGACGACACCATCAACCTTGCTCTCAACAAGTGCCCTTCTCACGACAACGAGGGATCTGAGGGAAATCAAACCAGCCGCTATCATAAATTCATAATCCTGGGAATTCCACAGCTTATAAACCCACATGATGATGCTTGGAGGATCGCTAGGGGGTAGGTCCAATAGTTTTGAGTAAGATCTTCAGACCATTTTTCTGGGGAAAAAAAAACCCACAAAAGCTACGTCATGCACTCAACTAACAAATAAATCTCTCCTTCAAGATAACTCCTGAAAAAAGAGATTTTGACGTGTGGGCCAGAATTGGTCTTGAATTGAAAAAATGAGAAACTACATAACTTGAAATGGGAGGAGGAGGTAATTAATTTCTAATGAACAGAAAGGAGAGAAACCAAACAATTTGCTAGAAATTGTCGTTGTCAGGTAGAAGTAGAAAACTATAGAGTTCACGGTATAGGCACAAGGAAGGAAGGAAGGAGAAACCAAAAAAAATCCAAAACAAGAACCTATGTTAATTGATAAATGTCAGAGAAGAAAATGCAGGCGGTTAGGCTAGAGGTAATTTAGTCTTTTTTGAATTTATGTTATAGTAATTGCTCCTTCCAGATAATAACAATTTTGATGATCCTTTAATTTCTGATAAATATTATTTTATTAGGCCCTTCGCTCTAATTTTCTAATTTTAAATTGTCGATATTAACAAAAACAAGAAGAAGGAGATATCAATTGATGGAATTCCCAGACTCGTTTATCCCCTATTAACTAATAAGGCTCCTATCATGTGATGCCAAATGCACCAAAAGACAGTTTCGTTGGTTGGTTGGATACAATAATGTTTTTATGAGATATGCAGAGTGGTGCCACTTGGCTACAAGTGCGTGGTTGGTGAGACTGAAAATATCCAATTTCATCGTGTTGCATTATTTATTGAGACAAATTAATTCTATATTTATGAACTCCTTCCGTGTTTTTTTTTTCATAAATAACTTTGGACTTTATCACCTAAACCAAAAAATTAGTTAAAAATAATAAATAAGTAGAAAGTAAAAATTCTTTCTCCAAAATACCCTTATTTATGGGAGAGAGTGAGAGTATAAAAATAAGAATGAGAAAATTATTATGATAAAGAGAATTATAAAAAAGAGAATGTTGATGGAGAAAGATGATGGTTTGAGAAATGAGATAATAAATATATTGAGTATAAAAATAAATAATTAATAGGGGCAAAAGAGGATAAAAATTTAAGATAACTTATAAATAGTGGTTATAGCCCATTTAGTTGGATTACAAGAAAAAAGATTACATGTAATCTTAATGCAAATGACTGATTCAGATATTTGGTTAAACCTATGTAATGTAAAAAAGATTACATTTTGTAATCCCTATTTCCTTAAATGGCTGTATTCAGATTATATAGCTATACCATATAAATAAGGATTACAACATGATAAAATTACACTATTGTCCTTAAAATAAAGTAAGAAGCCATCAACCCTTCTTTCTCCCCACCCATCCACCACTTGCCAACAAATCTACTCCATAGCCACCGATAGTTAGCAACAACCATCAATCTCCTTGTATGCTTCACCTCCGCATTGTTGTCACCACCATCAAACTCCTTCATGCTCATTTGAACTCCTTCTAATCATCAGCATCGTCTCCAAAATTCCAGTTACTTTGCAGATCTACCTCCCCCATTGATTTCCCTTAAACAACGGCCTCTACCTCCTTTGCCTTTATAATTTCACTTTTTGTATATATGAATCCAAGTATGTCTTGTTAATTTGAATCCTAATTCATTTTTGCAAATTTGATACCTCTTCCACCTAATGATTTCACAAGTCTTTTTTTTTTTGGTGAACAACTTTGTTTTTGTTTTGAAGGATTATTTTTTTGAAAATTTATTATGGTGACTGATGTGGATGGAAGAGGAGGAAGAAGGCGTTGAATTGGAAGGGGACAATAAGAAAAAAAGATGAGGATATCTCAGTGCTTTTCATTTTTATGATTATTAAATTTAATATAAAAATTATTATTCTTTTTAACATTACCAAGTTGAACCAAACAAACTCATTGTAATGTTCTTTGCATTACATTACATTTCCTGTTATTACATTACATTCCATTACCTATGATTCGATGAACCAAACAGCCCCTTATATTTAGAGAGGGGGTGATCATATTTGTTGCTTATAAAAAGAGACGGAGGGAATAATATTTATAAAAAGGAGAGGAAAGTACGTATAACACTAACATCTTGTTTTTCATTTTTATAAGGGTAATATTGTAACTTTATTCCTGAGCTTTAGGTGTAATTTTGGACGTAATTTTACCCATCAAGAGTAAAAATGGTAAAATTGCATATAAAAAAAATCATTTTATGGTATTTTATATCACCTCTCATTTTAAATATAAAAGTTAATTAGAGATTTAATTTAATCATAAATATAAAAACTCCAATTTATTTAGTTTTTCATATTTATTCATGTTTAATTTCTCCAAAGTAGTCCATGGTGATTGTATATGTTAAAGGGTTTTTATTCTAATACACATGATTAACATGTGTGTTTTAGAAAAGATAACAAATATTTATTATAAATATATAACTTAACTAATTTTTTTTAATATAAATACTATCTCCAATCTTAATATAAACAGTTTAATTTCAAACCATTGGATATTAGGTGTAGTGTTTGTGTATATATATAAACACAAACACTGATTTTTCTCAAACACATTGAATGATCAATGAACTATCAAATGAACCATCAAAGCACAAAATAAATAAAAAATACCCTTTTGCAGGGTAAAATTATAAATAAAGATAAACTTCCTTCAGTCCTATTTATAGGCACTTATTAATAACTCATATTAAATTAAAATAATTACTCTTTTTAAGATTGTCATTGATGATGTTAAGTCATTGTTTCTGAAGAGTTAGCAAGTCTGCTTAGGCATGCCTATAGGGAAAATCTTCTTATGGCTAATTACGTTTTTTGATTAGCTATTGTAAGAATAATATGATAATGGATCGAAAACATACCGGTCGGATCTCGGGTCGAGTCGGTCGGATCTTCTTAACTCACGCTTAAGCTAAACTATAAAAGTCTAAGCTTTTAAGTGCACAGCAAAGCATCTCTTTTGCAAGAAAGAAAATAAGAGAGAGAGAGATATATATATATATATATATATATAGTAGGAAAGCTCTACTACTGGAATGATTTGAACTGATGGGGGGAAGCCTCTATTTATAGCTTTTGTCAGGGATATTTTGGGTAGCATAAAAATATCCACTGAACCCATCAGATAAAATCTGAGATAAGATATAATATATCCTTATCTCATAATATCATGATATTTGAATTTAAATCCAGAACTAATCACAATTAATTCTAAATATATATACTTAATATATATTTAATCTACACAATATAAATTAATTAGATTTATATCGTAACCGATTGGATATGATTCAGGGTGTTTGACCAAGTCAAACATATCACAATATTACTTGGATATTTGACTGATATATTCTCTTTATACCCGGTCAAATAATCCGGCCCATCAAGGGCGGATCCCAAGCCCAAAATCTAACATCTCCCACTCGCACTTGATGGGCTACCCATCGTGCGATAGCTAAATCTTTCATTGCTTCATACTAGGTGTCTGTCGTGACCGCGTGGGCATGACGTCATCGATTCGGGCGCCTGTGCACTAGGAATCCTTTATGCAGGACCAGTACACAAGAACACCCTTGGTGTACCTGCAAATTGTATGCTTGTTGCCTCGAATGCCCTAGTTTTATCCATACACTTTACTTGCGGCATATCTAATCCCTCTCGAGTTATTTTGTTTACTCAGATTGCCTTCTCATACATATGGTATCCACACTTGCTTAGTTGTTCTGTTCAACCTGCAAGGGACATGTCACAGACACCAACGTAGATGTGTATTTCAAGATAAATCTTCCTTCTGACTATTCATCATTTAGATTTGACATAGTCGCTTTCTCAGTCTTGACCCGTTAGATCGCATCATTCTTGACCATGGGGTTTAGGCTAAAGTAGCTGCCACTAAACCAAAACCTTGTGATGTCGTCTAAGTCTTAAGGGCATTATGAAAGGTTTATTTCCTTTCTGGGACTCACACCGTTATGGATCAAGGATCTTCCATCTACATCCCTTGTTACGGATTTGAGTGAGCTCATGCAGTATGAATTGCATGCTACGGTGCTCAATCCACCAAGTGGAGTATGTTGCTTTTGGTTTTAAGAGCACCGTACAGACTTAAGTTCTAAATGCACTCCAACATTTGAACCAGGAACTCTTTCATCACAACCATATATGACGTCTTACTAGTGAAGAGTTCCTTGTCTGGCTACAGATCTCATGGACGACACATTATCCATGACTCGGCCCAAACTTTTATGGGTCTCATCTCAGTCTAGCTGAGGTGACATTTGTGCAGTGATTCTTCTCTACCATCTTATGGTGATCATCTGCTGTCAAACCTTCTATATCCCATGAGAACATAGCGAGGCAGTTGCTCGTGTGAGTGAGCCAACCTTGTGACCTGTACGACATATTTGTATTGCATACCTTGTGCCTATGCATGTATAAATACACAAATGTATATACAAGAAAAATTTCTTTGAACTGGATAAAATGCATTGAATTACTAAGTAAGAGGAAACAAAAAAGTTCAGTACAACATGCCTTGTGCCTAAAGCATATTTGAACAAAAAAGGATCAAAAAGAAAAAGGAGTTCAATACATCATGCTCTACGCATGCCCAAGGCCTTTACATGCTTAACGAAAGGATCTCTAGCTATAGGCTTGGTTAGGGGATCTGCCAACATCTTATGAGTGGACAAGTATTGAACTGTCACTTGTTTCTTAGCGATCATATCCCTTACAAAGTGATATTTTATGTCTATATGCTTAGTATGATTGTGGTACTTAGGGTCCTTTGCATAGGCTATTGCTACTTGACTATCGCAGTGAATCAGAGTTGGTCCCTCACTCCCACCATGGATTCCCAATCGTACTAAGAATCTTTTGAGCCACACAGCTTCTTGGACAGCTGCAGAACAAGCTACATATTCTGCTTCCATGGATGAAAGAGACACACACGTTTGTTTCTTGCTACTCCAGGAGATTGCTCCGTTATTCAGTAGGAAAGCATAGCCTGACGTCGAGTGTCGCTCGTCCAGGTCTCCTGCCCAATCAGCATCGGAATAACCCTCCGCACGAAGGCTATTTCCATGATAGCATAGCTCATAGTCCATGGTTCTTTTTAGATATCTCATAATCCTCTTTACAGCTTCCCAGTGTTTGACTCCTGGATTGGATTAGAATTGACTCACAAGTCTGACTGCAAAGCATATGTCTGGCCTGGTACACAACATGGCGTACATTAGGATGCCAACAACACTTGAGTATGGGACTCTCTTCATGCGTTCTATATCGCATTGTTTTGTAGGGCGCATTTCCTCGCTTAGGTTATGTCCCTTAACCACAGGGGTATCCATAGGCTTGCAGTCTCTCATATTAAAACGCTCAAGAATCTTTGCTATGTATGCCTTTTGTGACAATGACAGCAATTTTCTAAAACGATCTCTTTTTATCTTAACGCCTAAGATATATTCTGCTTCGCCCATGTCTTTCATCTCGAAGTTCAAGGATAACCACTCTTTGATCATCTTTATTAGTTTCAGATTGGTACCAGCTAGTAGTATGTCATCGACATAGAGGGATAGAATGACAAAGTTGTCTCCAAACTGCTTGATATAAACGCAGTGATCTTTCTCGATCATTTCAAAGTCATAGGAGCTTATAGCTTTGCGGAACCTTAAGTATCACTGCCTAGATGATTGTTTGAGTCCATAAATGGATCTCAAGAGTTTACAAACCTTTTGTTTGTTCCCTTTCTGTATGAAGCCCTCAGGCTTTTCCATATAGATTTCTTCATCTAGTTCTCCATTCAAGAAGGCAGTTTTTACATCCATCTGATGTAACTCTAAGTCTAAACTTGCTACTAAAGCCAATATCAGTCGTATCGAGTTGAAACGTACAACAGGTGAGAATGTGTCTGCGTAATCCACTCCTTCCCGTTGTTTATACCCTTTGGCAACTAACCTTGCTTTGGGTTTATCAATTGATCCATCAGCCTTACGTTTGTACTTGAGAACCCACTTGCTCCCAATTGCCTTTCGGCCAGGTAGTAGATCAACTAATTCTCATACTTGGTTGAATTCCATGGAATCCATTTCCTCTTATAAGGCCTTCTGCCATTTTTCCTTAGCAGGTCCCGTTAGTGCTTCTTTAACACTTACGGGGTCTTCGTCATCGTTTTCTGGACAAACGATAAAGGTTGCTCCTTCAATTGAGAAGCGTCTCCTAGGAGTTTTGTCTCTGTTACTTCTCCTAAGTGGGGTTGTTGTAGGACTTTCATCCTGTGACTGGGTTAAACCTTGTTGTGAAAATGGTTCAACCCTCCCACTCGGATTAGTAGACTGAGGAACACTTTATTGTACCTCATTGCCATCATCCTCATAAAGATGGCTTGCTCGATCAATACTCCCTCTACTAGGATATTCGGTTTCTATGAATGTTGCGTCCCTTGACTCTATCTCAGTTACTGAGCCGTTATCATTTTCACCAATGAAGACATATCCCTTAGAGTTCTTAGAGTATCTTATGAAGATACACTTTTTGCACCTCGGTTCTAGCTTGTCATACTTGTGGGAAGAATCACGAATGTAGGCCGCTGACCCCCATGGTCTTAGGATGCTTAGATCCAATTTACGGTTTGTCCATGATTCATAAGGGGTTGTGGTGACTGATTTAGAAGGCACTCGGTTAAGTATGAATGTGGCAGTTAAAAGAGCATCTCCCCAATATGAGGTTGGAAGCTCAGCTTGTGCCATCATTGATCTAACCATATCGAGGAGAGTTCTATTTCTCCTTTCAGCAACTCCGTTTTGTTGAGGAGTGCCAGGGATTGTTAGTTGCCTAACAATACCCCTTTCTTCACAAAGCTCCTTGAACTGATCAGAGAGGTATTCTCGACCTCAGTCAGTTCTTAAGGCTTTGATTCTTGAACCTAGCTGATTTTCCACTACATTGAGATATTTTCTAAAGCACTCTAATGCCTCAGATTTGTGGGAAATCAGGTAAGTATAGCCATATCGGGAAGAATCATCGATGAAGGTAATAAAATACCATGCTCCGTGACGTACCCTAACACTCATTGGTCCGCAAATATCAGAGTGTACCAATTCAAGAGGATAGTTAACCCTGGTTGCCTTTCCGAAAGGCTTCCTTGTGCTCTTGCCAGCAAGGCAATGTTCACACAGAGACATTTCCTTTTTGGACAGGTTTCCTAGCAAACCCTCTTTTGCCAGTTTGGTCATGCGTTCTTGACCAATATGTCCTAATCTAGCGTGCCATATATTGTAATTGACATCGGAAGAAAGTGCATAGCAAGAACTAGAAAAATTATCATTGAAATTTTCTAAAACAAAGAAACCATTCGAAACATAACCAGAAACTGAAAAGTTGGTCCTATACAAAATGTCTACTGTGAAATCATGAAAAAAGACTTTGAAATGAAATTTAACTAAGGAAATAACAGACAAAAGATTTCATCAGATTTCCGGAGCGTAGAGGACATTTTGCAGGACTAGGGTCCTTCCTCCATGCAGGGTCAGCTCACAAGTACCGATCCCTTTGACTTCTACTCTCGCGTTGTTCCCAACATAAAGCCATCTACTTCTTGCTGGTAACCGACGAAATTCTGTGAAGTTACCACGATCCTTGCTCACGTGGTCTGTGGCCCCTGAGTCTATAACCCAAACAAGATTAGTTTCAGCAATAAAAGCAGTGCTAGAAACATAAGAGAAATGTATTGAATCTGAATCCAATACCTTTTTCTGCTCAGGGCAGTCCTTGGCATAATGTCCCTTTTGTTGGCAAGCATAACATTTGATGGTTGCTATGTTCCGCTTCTTTGCAGGTTTCTTGCCTTTCTTGAAGGAACTCTTTCCCTTCTTTACTTTAGGGCTGCCTTTCTTATTTTGAGAGCCTTTGCTTCTCTTGGACTGGTTTTTAGGAGGTTGCCCCTCCCTTTCCTTCAGTTAAATATGCCTTACTGATAGGCTTCACAGTTTCCATCCGATCATCCTCCAGTTGGAGGTGGCGAGCTACATCAACAAAGGTTTTTATACTCTTGTTATGAGTAATGGTGTGCTTCATGGTATCCCAACTTGCTGGGAGAGATCTCATGATAGCTTGAATCAGTTGCTCATCAGATAAGGCGCCTACGGCTTCCTTAAGCTCCCTGATTAAGTTCTGCATTGCCCTCAGGTGATGCCTTATGGGAGTGTTAGGACCCAGCTTGAAATTGTCAAGTTTGACGGTGAGTCTCCTAAGCCTTGCAGCAGAGGTACCGTCAAATTCGGATTTCAGTGCTGCCCACATGGCAGAGGCTGAAGGGTATGTTTCAAATTGCACCAACACATCGTCAGTCATGGCACTCAGCATAGTAATTCTGGCGATAGTGTCCCTTCTTTTCCAGGCCGCGTAGCCGTCCTGGTCCCTTCGCGATGCGTTCGCCTTAGGCTCTGGAAGAAAAGTAGTCAACACATCAGTTACTTCTTGTTCTTCGAGGACATATGATATCTTACGACGCCACATGCTGTAATTGTCTCCGTTCAGCTTGTCACCTCCTACGAGGTCAGCTATAATGGACTTGATTCCTCTTTGAGACATTGTGCTATCACATAGACAATAATGCATTTTAGTACGATATGCAACATACACTTTATTCAAGTAGGTCACAGGTCGTCTGGGCAAGAGTCTCACCATTTTCATGATCAGGAGACAACTAGGTTGGCTCCCATCCCATTACTCCTGGTTAGTCTCTTACCTTTCTTATCTCTGACTTTCCTTGAACATATCCCCAATTTGAGTTTTCCTCATGAAACTCCCACTCAAATAAAGCATTTTAAAATAAAAAGAAAACTTTATTTATTGAAGCATAAATGTTTACAAAAATTTGGATAATCCCAAAAATAAAGTCTCAAGAGTAAACATTAAATGAAAAGGAAAAATAAATGTGAACAAAAACTCATTCGTTCATGATATATTTTATCATAGGTTCTCTCAAACTCTCTTTAACATCTTTCCAGCATCTACAAAGACTTTGTTTAAAAAATCCTTCACTAAAAATGTGTCCTCTTCTTGCTAGTTCCTCTCTGTATTGGATTGTAATGTTTGAGAAAAAGAGTGCGTCTTGCTCATTGACAATTTGTTTAGCATAATAACTCAATTTTGAAAATAGACACTTTTGATGCTTGTATTCATCAGCATGCTTTTCTGCTATTTGTTCTATTAAATTTATGTCCTTGGGTTTGCAGACTTCTTCCTCTTGTTGGTTAGGAACACATTTCCTTTTATCACTACTCCCCTCAGGTACATTAGAGTTTACTTGAGATTGAGGCGCTTTTCTTTTATTTGTACTTTCTTCAGCATAATAATTTGAAGATTTTGGAGCATCAGAAATAGAAGAATAAGTTGGATATTTTCCAAAAGAGTGGTTAGAATTTGAGTTTGAGTTGGCCATTTCCTAAACCCAAAAAGAAGAAGTTAAGAAAAATATAAAAATAAACATTCAAAACATTTATTTGTTATTTTTCGCACCCAAAAAGTCATAAAAAATCGGCATATAATATATTAATTTATAGCTCATGATTTTAGAAATATTTCAGGTCAAACAGGGCTCAAAAATAGCCCCTTACGCGCCCTCACACGCCCCAATAAACATTCCAATTTTTTTAAAAAAATAAAGGGTAGGTTTGCCCACTCTCGGGACCCACGCGTGTGCTTATCCGACCTCTTACCGTTACCTGACCTATTCCATCTGATTCCTCACGTCTTAAGGAGTCTATATATGTGCTTTTTATGACAAAAGGATCCCTAGGTGGACCCCACGCGCCCACAAGGCACGTCCAAAAAAATTTTCCGAGAAATTTTTTTTTAATTTAAGAATATTTTTTTAAAAAAAAGAATTTTTTTAGGTCGAGTCGGTCTATCGACCCGACTTCCAGGGAGGATCCGGGTCCACAGACCCGAAACGCAACGTTTCACTTCAAGTGAAACGCTGCGTCCTGGCCAGCCCAAAACGACGCCGTTTTGGGCTGGTCAGGTCGTCCCTGACCTCCAGCCGGGTTGCCCCAGATCCGGCTGGAGCTCCGGCGGGTCCGTCGCGACCCGTCATTTTCGAACCTTGATTTCTTCCTCCTCCGAGCTCCGTTTTATGCATTTTAGGTGTCTAGGAACTCATATTTTCGTGCTCTACAACTCTATGGGTTCATTTTCTTTAAAAAAACATCATTTTTAAAGACCCAAAAACAGGAGTGTACGGCCGACGCTAGGGCTTTTGGGAAAAAGGATTTAGATCACGTTTTTGAACCTCACGGCATTACAAGTAATGTTTTCGAGCTTCAATTATATATACAGAGTGTGTATTTGAGTTTAAAACACAAGCATATTGAGTTCGAATGATATATGGCATATTCATGATGCAGCGGAAAAAAAAATGAGCGTGAATAATATATGCACACATATATTGAGGGCCTCAAGAACATCTCGGCTCTGATGCCAATGTAAGAATAATATGATAATGGATCGAAAACATACCGGTCGGATCTCGGGTCGGGTCGGTCGGATCTTCTTAGCTCACGCTTAAGCTAGACTATAAAAGTCTAAACTTTTAAGTGCACAGCAGAGCACTTCTTTTGCGAGAAAGAAAATAAGAGAAAGAGAGAGATATATATAGTAGGAAAGCTCTACTACTGGAGTGATTTGAACTGATGGGGGGAAGCCTCTATTTATAGCTTTTGTCAGGGATATTTTGGGTAGCATAAAAATATCCACTGAGCCCATCAGATAAATCTGAGATAAGATATAATATATCCTTATCTCATAATATCATGATATTTGAATTTAAATCCATAATCAATCACAATTAATTCTAAATATATATACTTAATATATATTTAATTTACACAATATAAATTATAAATTAATTAAGATTTATATCGTAACCGATTGGATATGATTCAGGGTATTTGACCAAGTCAAACATATCACAATATCGCTTGGATATTTGACTGATATATTCTCTTTATACCCGGTCAAATAATCCGACCCATCAAGGGCGGATCCCAAGCCCAAAATCTAACAGCTATTGATAGCAATTTTTGCATATTTGATCACCTAATACCTCAGCTCTACCAGATGGAGCTTGATGAAATAAACTTGACTTGATACATTTTGGGTTATTTTTGTGAATGAATATATTACAGTTTTTACATAAAAAGGTATGTTAAAATTAGTTTTTTTTATCTGTAAGATATTAAAATTATCTTTAATAAAAAGCCATTAGTAAGAAGAGTGTGTTTAATTAATTAAAAAGTTCTAGAGTTGGTCAAGGATGCAAGATAAAAGAAATTATTACTTTAGCAAAACACATTATATTGAGAGACATGTTAGATTACATATGGTAAAGATTACAAGGAGTGAAGCCAGTAGTATATTTTATTCTTGATATAAGAGCTAGATAATAAATTTATGGAGATTAAAAAAATTAGATAAGTTAGTTATTGGTAATAAATGGATAACATAATTTCTAAAATATTTTTATTAGCTATGTGCATAAGAACTATCCATTAATGAAAACCAATGACCACATGAATTATTTGAGAAAAAAAAAGGATAAATACTAAAGATAAAGTGGATCTAGTTCTTAGAAAAATTATAAATAAAGACCCCATAATATGTAAAATTGTGATTTGGGACCTTAAATTTGAAAATAGCAATTAAGGATTAGGTCCCACTTTTGCAAATATGAAATATGGGTGAAATGTCTGAAATACCCCACAGTCAAATTGTGACTTGGTCTACTGAAGTTGTCATTTCCTAAAGTAAACTTATCATTTTCTATAGTCAACTTGTCATTTGGCATACCCTTAATCAAATTGTGATTTGGTTTACTGAAGTTGTCATGCATTAAAGTGAACTTGTCATTTTCCATAGCCAAATTATCATTTGACTGAGGGACATTTTAGACATTTCACCACGATTTCATATTTGAAAAGTGAGATCGGGTCCTTATTTGCTATTTTTTAAATTAAGAGTCTCAAATTACAATTTTATATATTATGGGGTTTTTATTTGTAATTTTCTTTTAATTCTTATAGTTAAGACCAAATTGATTCTCTAACTAGCTATTATATTAAAGATTGAAGGTAGCATTAGTTGCTCTTCTGATCCTATTTATAAGTCACTTCTAACAAGTTTCATATAGATCAAAAAACCTTTAAATTTTATTAATACTTATTTAACATTCAACAATTTTATTATATTTAATATACATTATATTCTATGAGAACAAAATTAATACAACAATAAATAATAAATAAAATTGTACGTTTATATAAAAAAATTTCTCTTTCCACCCTATAAATAGAACCAAAGGAGTACTCTTCTGATCACTTCTCTGGTCCTATTTATAAGTTACTTCTAACATGTTTCATACAAACTAAGAAAAACTTTAAACTTTATTAACTCTCATTTAAAATTCAACAACTTTCCAACTTTATATCTATTTAATATACATTATATTTTATACAAACAAAGTCAACACAATAATAAATGAAGGATAAAATTGTATAACCACACAAAAAATTTCTCTTAGTATCTTATAAGTATGACCAAAAATTGTTTTTTCTCTCTCTCTCTTATAAATAGGACCATAAAAATATCACACAATCACACTTTTGCTTATCCACAAGCAAAAACAACTATGATAGAAAGGAAAATAATATTATGTGCATATGATCTAATGTTTTTTAAAATTAGATTCGTCGTTAAATGACTGAATAAATAGTGGTGTCGGTTGCATCATTAGTTTGACTATGATTATAGTCTTAATTTTATAAATTAAAATATATTATATTATAAAAAAAATGAATACTAATATACTTGTATAAGATAACATTCAAATCAGAATGACTGACACAACGAGATTCATCTATAATTACAGGTGTAAATAGAAATAGGCAATTGACAATCGATTATAATAATTCTCATTGAGATTAAACCTGTTGAATTGAATTTCAATTAACTAACATCTATGTTTGAAGTATGTGAAAGTAGTTTTTAAAGTACTTCAGTCATTAATATAAAACCTATTTAACTAATTTGATTAGATTAAAGAAGTTGGGTAAATTAGTTAATTATAAAAAATATGACATGTTTTTCCTAAAACACAATAATCATCTGTCTTAATATCATCCCTCCCTCTTTTACTTGATAATGCTTAAAAAAACTGATAAATATGATAAATATGTCTTATATTTAGAATCAAAATCAACTTAATAATTAGGTCTTTTATCAAGGATCAGACGGGTATAAAATTCATCATCCATTCTAATGTTGCATTTCTTGACATAATAGATTGAGAGAGGCGATTGCTAACCTAGAGTTGTTGCTGATTGATTTCTCCGTAAGAATTCTTTCAGAGAAGTATCTTTACGATAGATGATTTCATGCAACTAATGCTTATTCATACTTTATATTTATAAATTTTTTTATATTTGTAAAAAAATTCAAAAAAATTAGATTTTATTAAAATTAGTGCTGGGGTCTCATGGATGATGTGTTAGACTTTGGGACCAAAGGGAATAGGCTTTTGGGAGCGGAAAAAAATTGCAATTGCAGTTGTTTTATTACCAACCCTAGGTTGTAAAAGTAAACCCCACGGCTAACCTAACGGTAACTGACTTACTAGTCGTGAATAAGTGATGTTGCGCCACATAAACCAGTAAGATAAATATATTAAAAAATGAATATATAAGAAAAATTTATCTTATAAAATAGAAAAGTCTTTGTAAATTGATCGAAACAGCTTTTAAAAGAAATCAACTATCAAATGGTGCTTAATAATAGTCTCACATTAATAATCAAATTTAAATCCACCCTACCAATTGAATCAATTTTGTGGGCTGTGTTTTTAGCACATTGACATATATTTCAAGAGCTATTTATATAGGGACAAAAAATGATTTATGTTTCTATGCAATTTAATAATTAAGGGAGAGAAGAAGAGGGAACAAAGAATTTTTTTTCCCCTTAATTGTGTTTGTATATAAAAAGCAAGGAGAACTGACGATAGAGCGGGTTAGAGTTGGCATTTTGCCAGCCCGCCAAGGTGCAGGTTGCTCTAGCCCGCACCACATAACCCGCAAGCTGTGGCGGGCTAGCCCGCGGGTTGGCGGGTTGGTTTGTCTAACCCGCCACTTTTTTTTAAAAAAAAATTTCATATAAATAATATGTTATTATATTTGAAAATTTTCTTCTCTTATTTACATTTCAATTTTCATGTTACATAATACATATGTAAACAAAAAATATTTTTTAAAAATAAGCATACTATATTTATAGCAAAACTTTAATAACTACAATCAAATATAAAACAATATTTATTACGGAAAAAAAGTGTTTTAAAAAACATGGTAAATTAACTTTAAAAAATTCAGATAAATGCACTTCTAATTTATTAAGAGATAATGTTTTGTATCAAACACGGCGTTTGTATGAAAAAAAATTATAAAATTTATCACTTGATGAGTTAATGTTGATTGAATATTAATCATGTAAAATATTTATAATGCATTATTTTATATTTGTATTGACTATTTTAAATGTGGTTAAACATCATTTATACTTGTGATTACTTTTAAATTTTTAGATCACCATTTATTATTTTAAAAAGTAAATAAAAATAAGATTTGAAAATTGAGAATTAAAAAAAAAAAAAAGATGGCCAACCCGCTGTGGCGGGTTAGGGTTGGGATTTTTCCAACCCACCAAAATGCGGGCTACTCTAACCCGCACCACATAACACACGAGTTGTGGCAGGCTGGCCCGTATTCCCAGTTATAATTGACGACGGTTGATGGCCTTGTGGCTAGGACAGTTTCTTTCGTTTGATTGATATATGGGAAAATTAAGGAGAAGGACCTAAAAAAATTAGTATTTATTAAGAGGGATCTTAAAAATTATAATTAATTTGAAAGACCAAAATTAAAATAAAATTTTACAATTACCAAATTATCCCTTGTCAAATCCCTACGTTATCTCCAACACCCCTCCTATTTCAATTTGATGGTTAATTATCAATTGAACTTGATCTCTCTCTCTATATCTCTTTTTGATGCACCCAAAGTTTTTACCAATAGCAATTATCTTGTTGGAAATCTAGAACAAAGAAGACAAATTAAAAGGAATCAATTAGCAGACTATTGATTGGACGGCATGTATATTTTGAAACATTATTTTCCCTCCTTTAGTTTATTTGTACCAAATGTTTTCTAATTTTCTCATGGCCTCTATATAAAGACTTTTTGGATGAATATAAAAGTATATATTTGTACCTTCATTCAATCCCAACTATACATGCATATGAACACAATCACACTATCTATACAAAGCTTCTTAGATGAATATAAATATAGTTCTTTGTGTTAACCAAAATATGAAAATCAAGTAAATAGTACCTCTTAGTAACCTAAGCTTCACTAATAATTTTTCCAACCACATCAGAATGAGGGGCAAAATTACAGTTGCGCAAGCTGGAAATTTTTCTAGCCATATTGGAATGAAAGGCTGGTAGATGCAAATATGAATGACTGAAAAATAGGACTCTATTTTTTGTTAATTGCTGTATTTAGTTTTTAATTTTAATGGGGGCAATTTAGTAATTATAAAGTTATATTTCAATTGATAACTGATAGTCAAATATTGAGATGGGTCTTTAAGATAATGTAGAGATTTGGTCAGGAATAATTTTGTAATTGTAAATTCATATTTTAATTTTTAGTCCTTCAAGTTAATTACAATTTTTAAGATCCCTGTCCATAAATACTAATTTTTTTAGGTCCTTCTCCTCAATTTTCCCTTGATATATTACTTTTAAGCTTAAAAAAAAAATGGTGGTGCCACTTGGTGACGTGTGTTTGGTGGGATTCTGAAAATATCTACTTTTGTGTTCCTTCATTTTCTCGTTTCTTTTTATAACTACTCAGTCATGTGCTTATTCCATCCATCTATTTTAATAAATAACTAATTCATAAATATTTAAAAATCTTTAAATTAGTTATTTATAAAAAAATATGGGTTTGTTTTTATTTTTGAATTTTTTGTATTAGAAATCATTTCATTAATGTAAGAAATTTTTAATTTACATACAATATTAATAGGAATAATTCTAAAACAATTATAAATTTATAAGACAAAAGATATTAATGTTTTACATTTATGACAACAGCTAATCCCTCAATCATTTTCTACATTTATAAATTAAAAATTTATTGACCATTAGTTCCTTTAATTCTTGGTGTAAGGATTCCAAACATGTCTCCCAATTTTATTAAGGATAATTTTGATATTTTATAATAAATAGTCAATTTTAACTACTTTTATTAATTTATGTAAAGTTGTTAAATAATGCTTCTCAATAGGACTTGAGGGAGTAATATCTTATTATCTGTAAGTAATATATTTCTTATCGTTCTAAATTTTAGTATTATAATTTTAAAATTTTAATTTGTAAATAGAAATATTTTTTCATATATAATAATACATATATTTATAATAAAGAGAATTGCAATAAAATCTTAAAAAAGAAACATAATTCTAATAAAATTCCAATAACAAGTAAGTAGTTTGTAATAACAAGTTTTAAAATAGTAAATGAGAACTTCTTATTTGTTATTAAAATTTTTTGGTAGTTTTTTTTTAAATGAAATTTTATTGTACTTTTGACCCTGAAAAAATGAAATTTTATTGTAATTCGCTTTTTATAATTTTGTTGTTACTGTTTTCAGAAAGCAGCATTGGCCCCCACCCTGGAAGTAAAGAGTAAAGACAGAAAGAGAGTGGGTGACAAGGGGAGGAAGAGGGTTTTTGTGAAATAGCACGCGCAATTGCTGCGCGTGAAGTAAATAGAATGGTCAAGTCCCTTTTTATGGAATCCCGTAGTTTCTGTAGTGCCTGATAAGGGACCCACATGAACAACACGCCAATAGGTGGGAATGTGGGATCCCATAGTTCCTTTTCTTCTCTCTTTTTTTTCCTCTTCCGGTTTTGCCCCTTTTTTCGTTTTTTTTTCTCTCTCTTTTTTTTTTCAAATAAACAAAATCCCTTACCCCATGGTTGGATGAGAAGAAAAAAAATTGAAAGGACATTAAACATAAGGGAAAAAATTTGAGAAGATTTGAGGTTTTTCTTTGTTGATATGAGCAAAAAAAAAAAAAGTGAGAGAAAGGACAAAGAGGGTGAAAATGAGAGTTAGAATCTGCCATGTTGTGCTTGTCCAAATTGACTTATCCAAATATTTATAAGCAAGTTTTATATAAATCGATTATGATAAAAAATAAAAAAAACGCTTCCAATAGTCATAAATCGTTAGTTTTTGTTTCTAACAATTAGATTTCTTAATAGGCTATTTAGTTACTATTAGACACAACATGTTATATTATACTCTTCCGGTTATAGATATAAAACCTATTATCCACTTTGTAGTATAATTTACACTACAAAGTAGGTCTTCTATTTAGAACCGGAAGAGTATTACATCCGATTCTTAGTATAAGGTTTAATTGACTAACTTGAAGAGATTAGAGATGTTAGTTAAGTTAGCTATTTAAAGTAAATAAATATTGTGTCTTCTAAAATAAAATATCTTTATTAATCATGCGTGTTTGAATTATAGTAATTTCTTAACATATGCATCTACTATAAAAATTACTTGAAGGCAAAATAGATAAATATTAGAGATAAAATAAATAATAATATTATATTTATGATAAAATTAAATGTCAAATTAGTTCTTATATTCAAGATATAATACTTGATTACTTTTTATTTTATTTCAGTATATTCCAGGATTTCGAATAAATAGAGATTCTCAACAAAGACCAAGATTTATTTTTATATGGAAAATGACAACATTATGAATCTTCATAAATTATCAAATTGACTATCTTGCCCCCACCAACCCGCTTCACCACCAACTCCTCTGAGAGAGAAATGTCAACATTCACCAAACATCACCAGTTCATCATAACCATTCATCTCATGACTTGACTTTAAATTTACGGGAAAATATTTCAATAGTATATTCTTAATTTTGAATATTGTAAAATATTAAATACCACGTTCCACAAAAAATATAAAATATCAAAAGTTCATAGAGCTGGGAATCATACAAATACATATATGGTTCACACTGGTTCATTTTAGCTACTGTTCTAAAAGATTTGGTTATGATTAAGGTGCCGAAAAACTTTACACCTATAGCGACTTCTGTTTTTCTTTTTTTTTTTTTGCCAACTATAAAAACTTCTATTTATCTTTTGTATGATGATATTTATTTAATGGCACAGGAAAGCCACTACCGCTGGTTAAAAAAAAAAGAAAGCTACTACAGCTAGAAAACTAGATTTATTTATTAAGAGAATGTTGCCGTAATTTATTTTGTGTTGCATGTGTGACACAAGGCTAATCCAAATATAGGAAGTAATAAATAAATAATTTATAAATTTAAAAAAAAATAATTAAATTAGTTATTTATAAAAAAATATATTGTGATTTTCTTAAATTACTATTTTTAATTATTTGCATAGGAAACTAGAGAATTTTTTTAATTTGTGCAATTTATAGAAATAATTTGAAAATAAATTATAAATTTGGAAGAGAGAGTTGATTAAGATCGTATATTTATAACTAAAATAAATTTCTAACTAGCTCTTATATTTAGTATCGGAACAAGCTTTTATTATGGTATTTTACTGTTTGATTAAGTCTTATAAAATTATATTTTATATGTCACATTCATTATATTTTTGTTTCAAATTTTATTTATATTCTTTTTATAAATAAGTTACATTTCTTTACATTATTGTGTATGAAAAATCAGACAAATCATTAAATTACAAATAAAAAAACAGTTTTTTTTAGCAAATAAAAAAGCAGTTTTAGAAATTGATAATTTGGCCACACCACAAACGGAAAGCTGTTGACTGAGCAAAGCTACAAATGTGCATTTCTCATTGGTGTGATCTCTTCTTCACAGCAACATTCTCTTCCCACCACTGCTCCAACGAACAAAACCACCACTTTCTGTTTCCCTCGGTCACAATCCATTTCCATTTTCTCTTCCTCTTCCTTCCTTCCTTCTTCTTCGCCTATGGAGCCCGTTAACGCTTGGGGAAACACTCCGCTCAAAACCATCGACCCAGAAATCCAGGACCTCATCGAGAAGGAAAAGCGCCGGCAATGTCGCGGCATCGAGCTCATTGCCTCCGAAAATTTCACCTCCTTTGCCGTCATAGAGGCTCTAGGCAGTGCCTTGACCAACAAATACTCTGAGGGTATGCCCGGAAATCGCTACTATGGCGGGAACGAGTTCATCGATGAAATTGAGAACCTGTGCCGGTCACGTGCTCTCCAAGCCTTTCGCTTGGATCCCGCCAAGTGGGGCGTCAATGTGCAGCCTTACTCTGGTTCTCCGGCGAATTTCGCCGCCTACACGGCGGTGCTGGAACCACATGATCGCATAATGGGTTTGGATCTTCCCTCAGGTGGTCATTTGACTCATGGGTATTATACTGCCGGAGGGAAGAAGATTTCTGCGACCTCGATTTACTTCGAGAGCCTGCCTTATAAGGTGAATTCAAGTACTGGTTATCTTGATTATGACAAATTGGAGGAGAAGGCCTTAGATTTTAGGCCTAAATTGATCATTTGTGGTGGAAGCGCCTACCCAAGGGACTGGGATTATGCAAGGTTCAGGGAGGTTGCTGATAAGTGTGGAGCTCTTTTGCTCTGTGATATGGCTCACATTAGTGGTCTTGTTGCTGCTCAGGTACATCATGTTACTTGAGTTATGGTGTGGTTGTGCATGGAATTTCTGTTTTGGATTTCTTTTTTTTAAAGTTTCTATGACGTTTGATTGATCTTGTTCTTGTCAAACTGAGATTAAATTTTAATACCGCATCCTTTGTTATTTTATTTCTTTAATTTTTTTTTGGGTGACGTTTAGCAATATTTGTTTCTGTTTTTATTTTCCTTAACATTTTTTTTTTCCTCTGTTTTGTTTTGTCATGAGTCAGACTGGGATCCATAGACCTCCCAAAAAGAAGCTCTTTATTTCAACCAATCATATTTTATCAAAAAAGTTGAAAGTAGATGTAATTCTCCACAAGTACTTAATTAATCTTATGATTTGTTTCCAGTGTGATTTTCTCTATAAATGACATAAATTTGATAGTGCTTGTCGGTTCAAGATATGTTTTGTTTTTGCAAGATGTGCTTCTTAATTTTCATGTGGTAATCTGGAATCACTTCGCATTTTATTCTTTTGAGCAACCTACTCGCTTGGGTCTGCTAGTGGAACAGTTTTATGGCCTACAAGTTTGATAATAAGTTCATGATTACGTATTGGTTATCATTTATTACATACTGTTGAGGTCTATGTCTCAAAATATGTTAAGTAAACTTTGTTGATCTGTATATCAGTGATTTAAATCGGAACAAATATTTCTCATATTGGCTGCAGGAGGCTAATAACCCATTTGAGTATTGTGACTTAGTCACAACAACGACCCACAAGAGTCTGAGAGGTCCTAGAGCTGGTATGATCTTTTACCGAAAGGGGCCAAAACCACCCAAGAAGGGCCAGCCTGAGGGTGCAGTTTATGACTTTGAAGACAAGATCAACTTTGCTGTCTTCCCATCACTTCAAGGTGGTCCTCACAATCACCAGATCGGCGCTCTCGCCGTTGCGCTGAAACAGGCCATGTCACCTGGCTTTAAGGCCTATGCCAAGCAAGTTAAGGCAAATGCAGTCGCCATTGGAAATTACTTGATTGGCAAAGGCTACAGCATTGTCACCGGAGGAACTGAGAATCATCTTGTATTGTGGGATCTCCGGCCTCTCGGTTTGACTGGTGAGTAAGTGAACTTATGCCTAATTAAAGAAGAAAAGAACAAGTCTAACTAAAAATTCTTCAAGCCTAAGTTTAAGAAGGCATCAATCCATTAATGCAATTTTTCTCACTGCTTGAGTGAACTTATGCCTAACTGAAGAATAAAAGAACAAATAAAATTACAACTTGTTCATCTCTAGGTTGAAGGAGGCATCGATTTATTAATGCAATTTTTTTTGGTCACTGCTTGATGTTCCTTCAGGCAATAAGGTGGAAAAAGTTTGTGATCTCTGCAACATCACCGTGAACAAAAATGCTGTCTTTGGTGATAGCAGTGCCTTGGCTCCTGGCGGAGTAAGAATTGGTAAGTACTCAATTTTTGAACTTGAATATGCTAATTGGAAGCGCACAACTGATGTGTAGCGATAAAAGCTAATGACATTCTCGTAGAGTCATGCTAAAGTATTGTCGTTAGAAACTTCACTGAAGGTGCATTAGTTCTGGCTGAGCTGGAAGGCCAAATTGAAAGTTCTCTAGAAGGTTGACTTTATTAGTAAGATACTAGCAGATGTTTGTCTAGATACAAGGTGCTCTTTCATATAATTTTTTTTTTCTTTTCCTGATCTCAGTTGATTGTTGAATCAGATCTTCTAAATCAGTTCACATGACAGTTTAGAGAGAGAAAGAAAGGGAGAAGATGGACCGATTCATGTAAGACTCATGTCATAGATGAGTCTCGCGTCTGTCCTTATCTTTCTCTTTCTGAATTTCAGGTGAAGTAAGCTACAGGGGATCTTCGGATTGCTGTTTGTTTGCCTTCATTTTTCGCTGAAAGTAACTGACAAAGTGTCGATTCACAGGAGCTCCAGCCATGACATCTAGAGGATTGCTTGAGAAGGACTTTGAGAAGATTGGGGAGTTCCTTCACCGTGCAGTCTCTCTCACACTGGAAATCCAAAAGGAGCATGGCAAGCTTTTGAAGGACTTCAACAAAGGATTGGTGAACAATAAAGCTATCGAAGAACTCAAAGCTGATGTTGAAAAATTTTCATCCTCATTTGATATGCCTGGCTTTCTGGTCTCAGAGATGAAGTACAAGGACTAAGTTGGATCATAGAATTCTCCACTGAATGTTGTCTTCCTATTCTGTGTTTCTTGTAGGTTGGCTGTGTTTTATCATCATCATTCCCCCCCCCCCCCCAAAAATTTATGTTGAAGCTCTGTCTTGTCTTTGATTTCTTGTTATGTATGCCAAATATCATGTTTTCATTTAACAAGCAGAGCAAAAATGTAGTTTAGATGCAAATGGGTTTTAGGAAGTTGGAAAATATTTCGGGTTCGAATTGTTATTTTGTTATGCAATAAGAAAAAGTTCAAATATTTTAGGCAAAACATAGTTTTTGGCCCCTGAGCCTCATCAAGAAATCTTTCCAAACCAACAAACTTTACTTTCTTATTTGTTTTCCCTCCTTTGTAACAAAGAATTATCAACTTACTCTCAACTAACTTCTTACCTAGGCTTTGAACAAAGTTTGAATTAAGCTATTGTTCGCCATTAATAAATAATACAACTTGTATGCATGCATGCATGGAAAAGAAATTATAACTTTTAGTCCTTGAATTTTCTTTTTAATTACCGATTCAGTCTCAAATTTTGAGTCGAGGCAACTCAATTTATAACTCAATAAACTACAGGGAGTGAATTGTATAAAGTTAAGAAGTGATAAAAACTGAGTTGTTCAGTGTTAAATTTTAATAACTGATTGAACAACTTAAGAAAAATTTAGGGACTAGAAGTTATATTTCTACAGGTTTCTTCCTCCCATTCTTAAAAGGAAAAAAGAAATAAAATATCAGCACATCATTAAGATTAACTGACATTATAAAAATAGAATGGGACGTGAATGGCAGGCATTTAAACTCTTAGTATAATAATGAAAGCATAAAAAGTAAGCGCCACAAATGAAAATAACAGAAATCGAAGGAGAATAATTTGTTAAAAACGGAAGCCTGGGAGCATGCTTATTTGTTCAATTATTAAATTTTACAGAACTCGGTGTCCAATTTTTTCCGCAGACTTCGTGGACTAATGGTAAATAACTATTGGGCCTACTTGCTTAACGGGCCCAAATTGACATTTGATATTGGGCCAACCAATTCCTTACAAGTGGGACCAACGCACCAGTCGGAGTGTTGAGCCCAACACGTCGAATGCTACCATCCACGCACAAGGACTGGATCTCCGCAAACAGAAATTAAATCTGGTAACCAACAAAATTGGATCTCGCAGATAAAACTAATCTTTGGTAAGGTAATAAATCGGAATTTGAACTCTCATTAAAAGAAGTGTCTACATTTATTACCCAATAATATCTCAAATAGAATTATTTTCAATAAAAAAATACATATACTTAAGAGGAAAAAAAGAAATTAGGTCTAGTACTAATAGAGGTCGAGTCTAATAGAAGGAGTTAAATCCATGTAACAAAAGTGATTGTCTTCTATTTTGGTTGATGAGTTTCTGGGATGAAGTCGTGGGGATGTGTTGAAATAAATTAACCAACACCGCTTTATCTTGCATGGTGAATATTGCCGAAACCAAAAAAGGAGAACGGACTGCCAAAGATTCTTTTTTTAGAAGCGAAAAGGCATACCTCCATGTACTAGCCATCGCATAAATAAAAAGAACTGAACGCAAATCCTTGAGAGTTGAGACCCGGAAAAAAAAAAAAAAAACCCTTTTGTTTTATTTTCCTTTATTATTTTTGTCTTGGGAGAATTTCTTTAATAAAGCAATTATGATTTACTGCGTCCATAGTGTTTTTGGTGTTTTCCAATTTTCTCTTTCAATGGTTTCATTCATCACTTGCTAGGAAATTCTCTCTTATAATTCATTTTACACAAAAATAAATTAATAAAATAAACTATAATTATGTTCAAAAGATAAAATCAATATAAAATTTAATGACATTCATACAAGGTTTGAAGGATTACAAATATATAGTGTTGCTAGCTTCTAAATGATTATTATTGACTATAATGCAATTATATCAACACTAAGACATTAGATTTCATAAAAAATTACTCTTTTTTTGGGTCAGGCATAAAAAATTACCATTAACTATATCTTTCACAAACTTATTTAATAAAATTTAATGACAAATTCCGCTAAAGCAATTTTCATTGCAAAATATTATTACATTTCTCGAAATGCTTAAAATATAATTTTGTTAGCTCCTAAATTTTTTATCGTATTTTTTCTGATTAAATAACATTAGATATTAAAAAAGCTCATAATACAAGTTGCAAGCCTTTTAAGTTTTTTTTTTTTTTAAACCATAGCTCTATGCACCCATCACACTTTATAAAACTAGCTTCTAAATGATTATTATTGACTATAATGCAATCATATCAACATTAACACATTAGATTTCATAAAAACTTACTATTAACTATGTCTTGCACAAACTTCGATAAATAATTAAAAAAAATTTTGTTAGGTTCTAAATTTATATTTTTTCTGATCAAACATTAGATATGAAAAAAGCTCATGATACAAATTGCAAGCCTTTTAAGAAGTTTTTTTAAAACCTTAAAAAACACACTTAATGTCATTTGGGTTACAAGATTTAAACAAGCCTTCTAAGAAATTAGAACAATATAATTTCATTTCCACAAACAAAACTTTTCCTGTCCAATGCTATGAGTAAAGCATTCAATAGGCCTCTTACATATGTAGCCTTTCCCCAAAACTCAATCATTTTGACAAACAATATACAAATTTTGGTCAAAGACGAGATCACATATCATCCCATTATAATGATCTCAGATACCTATCTCCACAATCCCCATATTCACAACATTATCATTTTTGTTAATATTAACAAATTATCTGGGTTAGGCCGCGGGCTTTAACAAGTCATATGGCATGCAGCTCCGTTGGAGAAACTAGGAAACCCAGAAGCCATCCTTTAATCGAAAATCTCTTGAGCTTCAATTATACTGTGCTGACTGAAAATGCGAGACAATGAGGTTAAGAGGACATTTTCTAATAGGGCAAAAGTACACATTTGTCTAAAATATCAACTTTTTCACCTAGTATCTTTAACTAGTTATTAAAATTCCTAACTAAACCCATCTAACTAATGACTTTTATCAAGGTAATTTTGATATTTTACAAGTAACTAATTTTAACTAACTTCATTAATTTATATAAAGTTATTAGATGCCTTCAATATGGACCGGAGGGAGTAATATTCAAGGAAAACAACAAACGAGATAGGAAGTAATATGGAAAAGAAATAAATGATGAATTAGTATGAGATCCTTACTGGTCGTCCTTTGACACACGATAATATTTTTCGGCATGTTGGCGTTGACCAATTAGCTGAGCAAAACGCTCATCATGAGTAATTACTATTAGCTGAAAGTTCTCCTGACCTTTCCTGTCCTCCATGATTCTGTATACAAGATAGATTGCAAGATTTTAGGCATGGTTACTACTAGCAATGATTTAGCATCAACCAGATAACCTGTTCACACCTTAGGAGAGCTGCAGCCAGACTTTCAGCATTTGGCCCATCCAAATTTGTTGTTGGCTCATCAAGTGCAAGAATTCCGCAGTTGAGGCAAAACGTCTCCGCTAAAGCCAACCGTATGATAAGGGATGCAAGTACCTGGAACCATAAAATATAGCCAAATACAATAATTTCGGAAAATTTTGCACTTTGATTTCACTAACATCCTTAGAAAAAGTAATGCATTCAGCATTAATTTACCTTCTGTCCAGCACTACATCTTCCTCTCATTTCTAACTCTGCATCACCAGTTTGCATGAGAACCTGTATGTAATTCAAAAGAATCAAGATATAAAAATTTCAACTTAAAAAATTGGCAGCTGTCAAAGCGTTGAAAGATTTCAGACCTTGTAACTATAGGAACGGGTACCAGCACCTTCAGAGTCTGAATGAATACTAATGTAGTCAATATCTTGTCCTCTATAAGTTTGCTGCCACAATTCCCTGATTATTTTGTTGATTTCTTCCATTTTCATTGTGTGAAAGCGCATCAACGCCCTGAATCATATAAAACGGAAGTGCTAATATGGTTAAACAGTGTATTGGATGACTGAAATTGTCACCTATATAGAGTACCCTATCATTGTATGTCGTGGGAAAATAGTAGATAAGAGGAATAAACAATAACCACAAAAGGCTATCTCAGTACAGCAATGTCATGAACTGCAAGAAAGGAAACATATTTTAGATGAGACAATTCTAGATGCAATATGTAGTCAACATACCAAGACTATACTGTTAGTTTCAAATTCAAATGTCAATATAATCCCAGTAATGATCTCCTTTTTTTTTCTTTTGGGTTTATGCCATCAGTTCCAACAGTGGTCTCAAACACTAATTTTGTTCAAGGTCTTAAATGAAACAATAGACCAACAATGCAAATATTTCTCTTTTTTCAGATTTAAATGAAAAGGACAGCACACAAACAGGTTGAAAGGAAAACATAGCACAAGGCACACTAGGAGAAAATCATTTTTGAAACGAGAAAGAATAAAAAAGATTAAACATTTTCGTTTAGTTCTATCATTGTATAGCTTTATTTGCAAGTGATAACTAATTTAACCTTTCAGATGTACATGGTAAATCATATAGGCCGGTCAAGGAAACTGATTTCCACTTTATTCAACTAGTCTCCGTATACACAAATAGCTATATTTATATTTGCAAGGTTCTTGAATCTAATCGGTTCTATAGTGAGCTGTATCCTAACTGATCGATAACTAAGCACGTGTTATAAACCAGCTATTAACACGACAACATATCACGAATAAACTCAACAATATAATGCCACTTATCAGTAAATTACTGAAATCTAACAATCTCACTTGTCGAGTGCATTGTAGTATCTATCCAGATCCTTGTTTGCCATTTCAGTTGTCTGCATAGAAATAGAGATGTTATCATGATGAAAGAGTATCAAAGGAGAATATGTACAAGTAGAATATTGCTGTAGATAACACCTTAAGTTGGATCAGCTGGTCAAAGTATCTTTTGTCTATGTCCTTGTATTGAGCTTGTTGAAGATCAACCTTATTTTTTTTAATATTGGTCTCGTATACAGACATTGTTCCACGACACTTGTTTAACTGTCTCCATAGTGGGCAGACATAGCAAAAAAGAAATAGAAGCAAGGCGTCAAATGTAAAGAAAATATGTCATGCAGATATGAGCAAAGTGGTCAAATAAATAAAAATATGCAATAAATAATGAGAACTCAAGAAAGGAAGCTCCGATTTTGCCACACATATTTTGCATTCATCAACAGCAATGGATCCCACAAATATTACAATTCATATTTATCTCCCGTATGTATTGCATCTTTGTCGCACTACAAGAAAGGCATGGGGGGTATTGCGACACAAAAAAACCAGACTCCAGCAGCTCTAGCTAAATCACACTAGGCCAGGAGCAAGTTCTTCAACTCCCTTGTTATAGGAAAAGCTAGGTTACGATTGAGGTCTCGATTAACTAGTGGATTGCTCTTGTATATTGGTACCAAAACCAATTTACTATAGGAAAAATTATAATCAAGTCCCAAGTAAGAGATTTTATTACCGAAAGGTCCCTTGATGTTCAAATTAATCTCAATTCCCAAGGGACTTCTGGGTAAGAGATTGCAATGTAAATTGACCATATTTCCTTGTCAATTCCAACTCCTTTGCTTCTCAATTGTGTCCATATGGATTGTCACTCCATGCAACAACATTGTCAAGTGAAAGGGCATGTGTCAACAACTTATTTTGCCTTAATATAATTTACAAGTCAGGATGCTTCAAATGACAACTTATTCTTGCCCAATTGACAAGTCGGTGCAGCACAATGTGACAACCTGTATAGGCACAATTGACAAGTAAAGGAATTGGAACTGACAAGAAAAGGTGTTATTAGCAAGATGGTTAATTCACAATCGCAATCTCTCACCCACAAGTCCCTTGGGACTTAAGATTAATTTGAACATTTCAAAAAACCTTGCAATAATAAAATCTCTTACTTGGAACTTGAATGTAATTTTTCCTTTACAATATTTCGGTCAAACAAATGCTTGTCTCTTTTAATGATGTTGCAGTTGCGGGGCCCATAGGATTCTTTCACCAAATGAGTGTGTCATGCGTAAATGAGGTTCAGAAGTTTATCTAACAGTGAGATTTCTTTATATGATAGATCAATATGTAAATAATAATGATGGTGTTTTTGCACAGAAGGATGACCCACGAATTTGAGAATACCTCAGAAAGCAGCCTCTCCCTCTCATGTGATAGTTTCTGGAGTTCACTTTCAACTGTAGAAATCCCTCCACTCTTCAGTATTCTTTCTTCTAGGGTTTCAATTTCAGATCCAAGCTCATCTACTTCAGCCTTCGTTTTCCTATAATTCAAGTTGTCCACAATATTTCTTTTTAATTGATCTTGATTTCTCATCACATCTTGACTCTTGTGTAGTTCGGATAAAATTTCCTTCTTCCTGACATCACAACTTTGAAGTTGAGATTCCGATAGGGATTTCTTTTCCTGTAGTTCCCTCAGCCTGTCTCTTTTCCTCGAATCATTGTACCTGGCCAGACAAAACAAGCAAGTGGTTAATCTTTTTTTTTGAAACAAAAAACAAAAAACAAAAGAGGACCATGTGGAATCATGAATCTTAAAATATCTGATAAGTTTTCAGTTTGGCAAGCCTTACTCTTTGATTTTGGAATTCATTTGAAACAGTGCTTCAGCTTCTTGCTGGTAAGTTCTCTTTTGTTCAAGCAGGTCTTCATATTCTTGACTGAGTTTAATTTTCAGTTCATTATGATCAGCAAGTAATCTATCTTTTTCCTTGGATAGTGGGCCTAGGGTGTCTGATAAATGCTGCAAAAAAAAAAAAAAAATCGATCAGTGAATTATGCATTATAAAAAAACATTGATTAGTGAATTATGCATTTTAACTATGCTCACAAGGGGAGAGAGACATGTAGTTGAGAATTGCAGCAGATTAGCTACAAATGCACAAATTACCAAGCTTAGCGATTTTGATGAAGTGGCATAATTCTGGAAAACATAAAGTGTACAGATTTTTCCGCATTCATAACCACATATGCAATATACTTAAAAACAAATGGGAAACAAATAAAATGGACCCAAGGAAAAGCTCAAAAAGAAAGATTACAAATATGTCAATGCTCTGCGTCAATAAAAGGTAGACATTCCATCTATATAAGCAAAGAACAAGCAGCACTACTCATGGCTTGTAAAAAGTGCAATTGCAATATATTTTATTAACATATAAATATTGATATTGGCAGCATTAGCAGAAACATTTATATATTATCTTCCCCAACGAACATGGATAGTGGTAGAAGGGCAGATGCATTATAAACCAGCCATGCCTAATCAAGCATTAGCACACCCAAGCTTGTGTATTTAAAATAGAATGAGCACGAATTCCAGCCTAGGAACTGAGATTATTCTTGATTAGTTCAATAAAAAGATCCAAACATGAACAATACTATAAATATAATATGCACTAGTATGCATACATATTAATTATAAAAAAACTACGAATTCCATAATTTATGATAGGCATATGTTAACTCTCTACCCACAAATATTTAAGTTTAAATGATAATACTCATCAACGCCTTTCAATAAAAAATGTATTTAATTCTTCATGAATAATTTCTTGACAGAAGATTTATATTTGAACAAACTTGTTCATTTCATAAATGAACAGAGAAATCCAAGCTTTAAAGTAGTAGTTCACAGGCAGCTAGGTTCATTAACACCTCCAAGTGAACCCATAAATAACTAAAATAAATAGGTAACCTTCTCATCAAGATCAACTAGATTCTTTTCTTCAATCAAGCGTTCCAGTTCTTCTTCTATCCTTTTAACATCTTGCAATGAGTTGGCCACTTTCATTTTCTCTTCCCTTAGAGTGTGCCACCTTATTTGAACATTTGATAAATCATTCTCCATATACCTCTGTTCTTCCCTCAGCTTCTCCAATTCATTGTGCAAAGTATCCCTTGTTGCCCAGATATGCATTAAAAAAAAAAAAAATTGAGAAAAAGCTAACCATGGAAAATAAATAGGATATGAATGTTCTTTGGAAATGGGAGATGAAGATAATTTCAATAAAAGCATGTTTTTTAATTAAGATCTGGATAATCAAATTCACAATGTTAATAAATAGGGGTGCTTAGCTAACGCTATTTTCTTTCTAGGTAATAAGAAGCTATTTACTTTGTGCCCTGCAGTGAGTTCAGCTCCAATTGAATTTCTTCCAGGGTCCTTGCTCCTTGTCCACGAAAATCAAGCTTATATTCTAAATCCTCAACTTGCCTTTGCAAAGCTTGAATTTCTTGGAAGAGCCGGTCAGCAGAATCAACAGGTTGTAATAAGCTTTCAACCAAATCCTTGTCAGCCTGTACTTGAGCTAAAACACCCAAAACCTGACAAAGAAGTTTTGATGAAAGAAGAAATCTTATAAGAAAAAGAACCAATGCCTTCATCATCTAAAACTTGAACGAACTACAGCAGCGTATATACTAGAACAGGTAACACCATGGAAAAAAGGGAGGGAAGGGGGGTGGGGAGTACTAAACAAGGAGAAGGAAGAGAGACATCCCCCCCCCCCCCAATTAGAAGGGGACGAAGATGGTCTTCAGGGGGATTTAACCCGCCAACTTCATGCAAGGGGATCACCTTGCCACCAGGGCAATGCAGTCATGTGCAGAGAAAATCAATTTAAAGCAAATATAAAGAATATAATGCTATGATAATAATTACATCATCAAGTGCCTGAGATTGTGTATCAAGCTCTTCATTAAGCTGCTGAAGTTCCTTTTCTTCATTGGGAATTGTATCCTTGCACGTTTTCACATATTCTTCATAAATCAAACGAAGCTTGTCCAACTGCTGATAACGAGAGTCTGCATTTGAACACTCTAGAGAAAGAGCTTTCATATGCTCGGTAGTACTAGCAGCCTTAACTCTTTGCTGTTGTAACAAAATAAAAAAGAAGAAAAAGAAAACACAAAACAGCATGAAGTGTTTCCTCTGAGACGATAGGTTGCATTGATATACGATAATAAACAAAAAGAACCTTCTTGACAAAATCGTCTTCTTCTTCTGGAGAGAAAGGGCGCTCACAGCAGGGGCAAAAGTGACGAGCCCGAGCCAGCTTTTCAAAAGGATCAAACATTTGCCGCATGCCATCAGCCATGTTACATTTGCTGCAGGAAACCACCACATGATGTGTTAATATATTTGAGACTAGCACAAACACTATGATGTCTTGACCAGGATAACAGGATCATTTGATCAATATGGTGGGTGACATAAATTTGACCTTGTCAGTTCATCTCTTTTCGCCATGGAGGCCTCTAAAACTTTGAGATAGGAATCAACCCCAGAAGATTGCGGTTCCAAAGACTGAAGCTTGGATTCAATAAATCTCTTTCTTGCTGTGAAAAGATTATTTAAATTCAATAATTCTGCATCGTTGAAGAAATATAGCACACTAGGATGCAAGACAAAGAAAGGCAACATAAAGAATAGATTACTTCAATTGACGACACAATTGGTCATGTCAAGAGACATAACGTGAAATTATGCAATGCTCTTCTATTATCTTGCACCTATAATTAATGTTTGACATACATAAATCATGAGGCATTCAATAGCACTACATAATCATGTAGACACTCAAACCATGAATCTATATTCATTATTACTTGGTATCTAAAGCACGCAATGTAGACAACTAAACAGTATCAACGTTGTTTCTATAATGATGGCATTTTAATACTTTGAGCACCAAGATGAATATTTCTAATCGTAAAGAGGAATGGATGCATTGCTTGATTTTATTCATATGAACATTCATACACACAAAGCAGGTCTCTTGACTTAACTGTGAATGATTCTATCATAGCAGCTCATTAACATTCTGACTGAATGATCAAGCTGAATATGATTACAAGATATTCAAAATAAATGAAACTTTTGAAAGAATATCCTTTGTTATTCATATTAAAACGTATATTTGGGCATATCAAGCACAAAAAGTACACAATGGAACCCTGTAATAATTGTATTATTAATGTAAAAAGGTATGCCATCATATCCAACAGTGACTAGAAGACAAAGGATATAGAACCAGTGTAAAAGGAAAAGGTAAAAACAAGAAGCCAAAAAGATAGTCCCAAATGTTTATGAGCCTGCAAATTTTCAACCCTTTTACATCACTCCAGCATAAATACAACCTCATTACTACCACCCTCCACCACCACACACCCCCCCCCCCCAAAAAAAAAAAAAAACACCAAAAGAAAAACACACACGCCACACCCACAACAATGCACGCATGAACTCAAGTATCATGTACTGAAGCAGGCAGGCAAGGGACACATCATCACTATTCACACCATTCCCCCCTCTATATTCTTTTTCTTTTTTGTTCATTCTGCCACAAGAGTTAATGGACCATGATCCACGGGATACAAACCCATAATTAACTCCCCAAGCAAGCGTCACCTTGTCCTCAAGGCAGATATGAACAAATCTACACTTGTATAGCTTGAAATTCCTACCAAGCACTTCCAATTTCTGGAAGCCCCTTCCATTTAATTAGTGCCACCATTTTCTCACTGAGTGGGATGTATATATGGATGGTTGAATCTTCACTATCATGGTTCACACAACAGACAAGTTCTAGGGTTGGATCAACATCCATTGTGCAAAAGCGAAGACAAGAAGGAAGAAAAGAGGAACAAAAGGTATTTCCAAGTGTTTGACAAGCTATCCTCCCCTTCTCCACTCCACTCTCCATCAAATAACTTCCTCAAAACCCTCTCCCTCTCTCTCTCACTCACACAGACGTCCATCAATATATGTAACAACACTAAAATGTAACGACTCTCAATGTGGAAGAAAATTTGTGTTAAGATTCCCACACTATTTGTAAGTATTTCCACAGATTCTTAATTCATACCAATTCCTCAAAAACAACACCTTTTTTTTAAGTTCTTTGAAGGATAGATGAGACTCTTACATTCCATATCTTTCCGATGCTTTAATAGATTATTATTAATTTCCTGTACTTTTATCTGTAGCACATTGACTTCCTTCTCAGCTTCACGGGACTTCGCATTTATATCATCAAATTCAATTCCAACCGACCTGCAATTCAAAACATATAAACAAAATAGAATCAACAAACATGGGGATTCTTATAAAATAAAAGCATGTTGTTAGATTGTATTGCAACTACTGTAATTAATTAGGACATAGGCTTTGTATCCTTTCTTCTCCTAGTCCCTTCATTCACTGTAAATATTTAGTTACTTCCTAGAATTACTCCCTCATGTATGTACGTATCCATGTAATCTTATCAATGAATGTCATCAGAGAATACTTTTTCAGACCTGTCACACATAATACAAAAAATGTTAGAGTAGAAGAGGCTAAGGCAGAGATATGCCTGGACAAATAGAATGTGTACAACCAATTTGCTTGATTATAATATTTCTTCACATCCACTGCACAGCGGGTTTCTTCAACCAAATTTAAAATGAAAATACTTATTGGCAATTGACTGTTCATTTTAAATCTGTCTTCCTAGGAAAAAATAAATGAGTGAAAGAAATGAATCGGTCTGTTCTAGAGTTAGAATTTCATTTTTTTCTACAAAGCACGTACAAATGCATGAAGTACAAGCAAAATGTCCAGAAATATAAAGCAATTTCTCGATTTTTTCAAAAAGAGTAAAAATGCCCCAGCAATTTCTTCAATTAATAAGTAATTATGCAAAAGAAGAAATTATAACAAGGAAAGTGCATAAGTTTCAAGGTTGACATCAGACATCCTCTATTAGAAAGAGTGACATTCAATGCAATAGGACCATCTAAGGACATGTTAGGTTAGATGAACAAAAAGATCTCTGTCCCTTGCTGATTTATGTAATACTCAGCACACTGATGTCATTATCACTTAGAAGTGACAATATTTTTTAAATCACAGGCATTAAGGACATTTGTCGTCTACAAATCATTTTTCTAGTATATTTTTCTTTTTATTCTGTGCAACTCAAAGTGAAAAAGCCCCCTGTTTTTTGGAAAAATTATCAGTAGCATGACACCAAAAGGAAACCAATAATAACTCTGTCCATAACAAGCAAAACAACCCAAAGATCAGGAAAAAGTTCCCTATGATGAGGTCTCAATACATGTGTTTATCCTATGAAATTCATCAATGACTATTTATCCTTTCAAAACATATAATGGCATGTCATAGAGTAGAGACACAGTTAAAGGCAAGCTTTTATCATATTTCTTCATTAAAAGCTAGAAAAGGGTCTATGTTGATGGTAAGTCCCCCATGGGGAATACCATGTGCTTAAGGTTTTGTTATGGCTATACATAGTGCCCAGAGTATACTGATGTAAAAAGATGCGGCGCTCAATTTCTCTTCTTCTCTATTTTGGCCTGTTTCAGTTTTATCTGTGCAATGAATCATCAGGCTTCACAAAAATGGGCTGGTTCAAATGCATTTTTGTTAGGAACAAATAGATGAGTTGATACTTGAACAAATAAAAGGTTGTTATTGCTTCCCACCTTGGAAGCATGGACATAGACACAAACACAAGATGGACACAGCAACATAACAGATAAGAAGTGCCACATAGTCTCCCTTTGTGTCTCAGACAAGTGTTCAATATATTCAAGCAAAGATACAGGTATTTTTCTCAAGTGTTTGTGCATTATCGCTCCCAGCAATTCTTTGCTGTCTCTTTTCATGATAACTCTCTTGCTCTCACACACTCTGTTTACTCTCTGAGAGCAAGAGAGGAAGAGTTTGACCAACCTTGCTGCCTGTGTAATTTCCTTCTTCAAGTCCTTATCAGAAGGCATCCTCCCTTTTAGCACCCTTCTTACTTTATCCTTGTGATCATCTATTCTGAAAGAACCCAACAAGTAAACATCTACCTAAGAAAATACTCTAAACAAGAAGCTGAGAGTCAAGGAGATGAAAAAGATTATCAACTTACATCTTTCTATGCTTTTTCTTCTGATTCTCCAGCTCAGTTTTCTTCAGAGACAGCTTCACTCTGTCCTCTGAATCAGAAGCCATAATATCCTTCTCATGATTGACAGCCTTGATTTTTTGTTCTACACTAAATAGTTCACTCTGCTTTTGACGTATGTTTGCTTCAAATTCTCTCTCAGCAAGTTGGTTCGTCTTCCTCTCAACTTCAATCCGCTACATGAATTACTAGAAAATATATCAACCTTGTTTTCTAAAGTCTTCAATTACAATTATTAACTACAAAAACAACAACATAAAGCAGCACATTCCTTACCAACTTTCTTTCCCGTTCATCAATATGGGTAAGGTTTACATTAGGAATTTGTAGTTCAAATGAATCTCGCTCTGTTTCCTTTTCTTCAATGCGCTTTGAAATGCCACTCTGCATGTACAATAAGTCCATCAGCATCATACAACTATAGACATTTGACAAGAGACATATGCATTTAGACACAAACCTTGATCTCTATTTTAGCTTGTTTTTGAGCCTCAGTGTTTTGCCAGCGAGAATTTGCATTCATGTACTGATCCCATGCTGTCTTAAGTTCAATTTCATTTGCGTTCTGCACAAACATACAACACACACACGCATCCCAAAATATCCCTCTAATAATTTATTTCAAACATCGAAAGTGTATTTCAGAATATCTTGAAGTAGAAACACGAGTTACCTTTTTCTCTTGAAGATCCTTCTCAAGATCCACCAACCTTGATTTTATACGATTTGTTAAGTTTAAGGCAATTTCATCACTGAAGGGAGTCTTTGGAAGAGACCCAAAATTATGCTTAATGAAAATATTTTGTATGGAGGAATCACGTTCATTCTTCAAAGACATGTGAGCCTGCAGCAATTTGAAGTAGAGATAAAATTAAAATTACAGCTTGCATCGTTAAATGGCTTTACAGGCACCAACTTGTGTATTGAACCCTACGTCTGCTTCAGTTTGTAGCTTGCTTATCTCCCATATGGAATCATTGATAGTTTGCTTAAGGAATGAACTTTTAGTGTCAATATCATTCATCTCCCTCTCCAACTTGCTTATTTTTGTTTGTAAAATAGCAATTCTTTCTTCAAACTTAGTCTTCCATTCCATCAACTCTTCATCAGTGTCTGGTCAGAGCAAAACAAACGCATGACGAACTATGGAAATCTCAAAATATAATAAATGCCCAGTTCAAGGAACCTAGTAAAACTTCTAAAAATAATAACTTGATGCAATAACTTGGATAAGGAATTTAAAACTGAATCATGAATAACAGCAAATAATTGACTCATTCCGTCAACCCTGATCAATGAACCTTCATTCTCTTCATTAAGAGCTGCATACTGTTTCTCTTGTTCCTCAAACAAGGCACTTCGTCGAGCACTTTTAGTTGATATCAAGTCCTGCAGTTTCTGCAATTCTTTCAATGTTGCCTCCGCATTATGAATTTTGTCTTCCAAATTTTTAACACTCGCATCCAATTCTTGCATCTGAAATTTTACAGATTCTGTTTTCTCTTGATCTTGTCCAATGCTTTCCCGAAGCTACAAGACAATACAATTTTATAATTAGCTCATTTTTTATATTGAGATATTGTAGTTAAATTAAACAGAAACAGAACCTACTTTTCAGATAAATGCTTTGGAATGCCTTGGTTCAAACAAATCCAGAACAAAGAAAGTCCCAGGAATTGCAAAAAACAATTGCAGTCAGAAATAGACAAGGGAGAAGATGATGGCAATGCACAGTAGAATTGTTTCACAAAACGCAAAGCTGCAACACAATAAGCACATCAAAGAGAACTTAAGAGGATATGCTTAATCAGGTGATTTTTGCAGATTAATGTTATTTTTATTTTAATTCATTTAAATTCGGAAAAACCGGGGAGCAAGAGGCATTTATTACAAATTTGTATAGTCCACATTTATCGATCATTACCATAGAGAGTAGAGATGGAAATGAGGGAAGATAATTTACAAGTTTTATCTTTAGTTTTGTCAAAAATGGAGAAGAGGAAACTAACCTTGTATGCAGCATCTTTTAGGGTTTGAAGATTTTCAAGCTTCAACCTGTAAGTCTTAATCTCTTGAGCCTGTTCCTTGTGAAGTTTCTTTATAACCTCTAATGCCTTTGTGTATCTGGTCAGCACAATAGCACATACTAAGATGTATGATGAAACTATAAATAGCAAAGAACAAAATATAGCAAGTAAAAAGAGCCATCCGCAGAATGCTGCAGCACATAAAGCATCTAAACCCAAGAATTTTCAAAATCTCCCACTTGAATTCCATGGCATAAGAATGAAACCAAAACAAAGTACGTTTACAATTGCCAGTTCAAGGAAACATAAATGATACATGGGATAATTAGAACATGAAAATGAATTAAATTAAGCTAACCAAGTTAAGGACTTGATAATTATGAATCATGAGGTATTGGTGAATTTCATTCAAAATACTAGGCCTTGTAAAGTTAAACAGGCTTAAATCAGGGTCCATGGAACTTTTCAGTCTTAAGCCCATTGAGCTACAATATAGAGATCAACAAAGTTGAAAGAACGATGTCCTAAATATAGGAATCAGTTGTGAATGTAGAAAGATCTTGAATAGATACAAATGAGATTAAAAGCACTTAAATTAAGTCCCATATAACCCTGCACTAAGTTAAACAAGTTGTCTACATACTTGTTATGAAGACCCATTAAAATTTGATTCCCTAGTAAGGTGGTAATGATGATTTGAGAAGGTAGGGCGAACATGACTTTTCTAAGATGAATTTTGGCAAGGAATACAAATGTGTCAGATGGAGTGATTTAGATAAGGTCTTGATATTATCACAGATCTCAATGATTGTGAAATGAATAACTATAATGCTTTTGATATTCAAAGTCCCAAATTACATGATTGCTAGGTCAACCTGAGTTAAAAGAGACAGCTACAGAGTCCCAACAATAGCCCATGATTCATGAAAAAGAAACCCCTTAAGGATGAGACAGAAAGGGTATTTTCACAAGTCCAGTTTCATATGACTTACTGTACATAAATAGGAGAGTTGGTATGAAAGAAGAGTTCTTCAAGAAAATATGATACCGCGTTGCAGAAAAAATATCATCAAACTTTTTCTTCAATGTTGAAGAATCCTGCAGAGGCCAATTGGCTTCATCTTGATGAACAAATATAACATTTTCCAAAATGGCCTTTGAAACACCCATTAGTGCAGAAATTTCTCGATCCATATCAGCACATCTATAGCTGAGGCAGACTTTCTGCAGAAGAGAACCAGGAAGGGAAAAAAAGGCAAATGGGCAATTATTAACACCTAATAAATAATATGCTAGTTCCTTGATAGGCACCGTAGAAATGAGGAGTGAGTGAATATGAAGAGCAGTATGACATAATCAACAAGCAACAACCAGAGAAGCCAACAGGCAATTATGTACTATAAACAAATGAGCTTTTTAAAAGCAGCAATACTCAGAGTTTTAATGGATAAATTAGAAGAAGACTTCTATGTGTTGGACCTACAGTCCTTAGCATGCCTCTCACTGCAAAATGCAACATTGGAAAATTTGTGGTTTTTCCTAATACCTCAGTCTGCAGCAATGCTGCTTAAATTTCAAGTTCATTACTATTATAGAACACTGTACAGATGACTAAAAAGTTTATAGTTCTTTATCAACATAGAATTTTCAAGAAAGTAAACGAATCACTTTTTTTTTTTTTTTTGCACAGTCGACTTGGAATAAAAATTAATAAGTAAAACAAAGACCACATCTGGTGTCCAAATTATAACGACCACAAAAATCGTACCTCCCCAGTATGAGGATTGATTGTCTGAAGTACACTCTCAATCGCCTTATATTCCATCTTTGATGCCTTTTGCGTTAGCTGAAAAGATCTTATGCATACGACATCTTTACCTGCTGCTGTCTTGAATCGTAGTTTAATCTGCCCTTTCGTTTCAGTTTCTCCAGCTACCTACAGTCACAACACCCCCGGGGAAGGCCCCCAGAAAAATAAGAAACTTGCGAGATTTCTTTACTTGGACACGGAAAAGAAAGGGAAATGCCCTACTTCTCAAAACACCCAAGTAAAATGTTTGAGCACTCTACATAACAGCCGAAGAAAACAGACCTTGGGGTCATGAATGAAGCTGTGGCCAGACCTAGCGTTAGGAGGCAACTCCCCTGTACATGAAAGCTTCAAGCACTCAATAATTGTCTGCACAGCGTAATTCCAAACGGCCATTAAACATCTCAGATAGAGAGCGAACTAAAAGAGTATGAATCAAGAGATGTAAAGCATATTCTACTGACAGTTTTTCCAGCTCCATTGGGTCCAACAATTAGGGTTAAGGGCTTGAAGAAGGTGATGACGTTCTTGTTCTCCGGGTCGAAGCTCCGGATACCTTTGATCAACATCTTATCGACCGTACTCATCTTCACTAAGTCGTAGTATTCCCCGAGTTTGGCCCGGGGAAGCCAACGGAACACTGATGAGTGTGAAGACTGATTCAGAAATGGAGAAGTGACTAGCACCGTGCAGCGGGAAAAGGCGGGACTGGCAACTTATTTTTTCTTTTGCCGGCTCTTCGCAGTTTCGAATTTTTGATTAAACGATACGCTGGGCATGGTCGTGTATATGGGGACACGGTAATATGGCCATCCCGGACCCTTTCCTCGGTCCAAAAGGCAGTGCGGTTTGGACCTCTCACAATAAGTTCTTGCAAACCCCTCCCGCATGTCCATCAATCAGAATTGACCACCTATGAACAAACAAAATTTGGTCTAATCTCCACTACGTAATGAATAAAAATTCAAATTCTTGTTAAAAGAAGTGCGTATATTTAGTGTTAGATATTACATCAAATTAGATTACCTCCAATAAGATATACTTATGCCTATCAGAAAAAAGATTACTTATAACAAAGTTTGTACAGCCAAAATATAAGCTTCAAGAAAACAAATTACATAACTGAAAAAGTTAGTTAAAATTGATCAAAAATGATAAATATGTAAAAATAATGTAATTTGTTTTTTTCAAACACCTAGTGAGCGGGAGAGAGAATGAGTAGAAAAACAGAGATAAAAGAAACATATAATTAAATAAGAGGTAAAAATAAAAAAAGGCATTGAATGATTAAATAAATTTAAATCTAAGTTTATTATAAAAAAAAAAAGGACTCATTCAACTGTTTGAAACTTATATTTTGAACGAGAATGAGTATTATAATAACTTTTTTTCTCAAAGATGTGAACAACATAAGTAGCTAGCAAAAATAAATAAGTCGTGCTTTTGATAAATATAACTTTATTATAAATCTATTACTATTATAAGGGAAGGGTCTCTGCAAGGCCATCTAGAAGCGCAACAAGTGGCACACCGAGAAAGGAGATAAATACATCAATTTTTTAATCATTTTGAAATAAAGAGTAATCTCTTTTACTAATTAATAAATCATTTAATAATTGTTTTATTATTGCATATATTGGTTGCCCCACGTTTAAGATTATGCAATAAGGAACGTGGGTAGATTATTTCATTATAAGTAATTTTTGTGTATATTGGTTGGCCCACGTTCTCTTTTACTAATTAATAAATCATTTAATAATTGTTTTATTATTGCATATATTGGTTGCCCCACGTTTAAGATCATGCAACATAGAACGTGGGTAGATTATTTCATTATAAGTAATTTTTGTATATATTGGTTGCCCCACGTTTAGGATCATGCAATATAAAATACTAATAGAAAAAATAATGAATTTTTCGCTATATAAGGAGTAGGAGCCTGTGGATTTATTCTAGTTAGCAAATTCCTCCTGTTGTTATCGCACCATCAGTGTTCTCCAAGTGTTCACATGGCTCCTACATTTGATTCAGTTCGTGCTATTAACCCATGCAGACAAAATTGGAAAATCAAAGTTCGTGTGGTTCGATTATGGACTATGCCCGGACGCTACTCTCATGAAGAGATATCATCCATGGAAATGATTCTCAGGGATGAGGATGTAAGTGTTTTACTGATTAATTTAGGCATCTTACTTCTTGTGTTCCAAGAGTTATTTTCTTACAGGGTGACAACATCCATGCTATAGTTAAGACTGCCTTCCTTCCACGACATCGCAAGAATTTTGAAGAGGGAAAAACATATGTGGTTTCATATTTTTATGTTTCTCCCAATACAGGCTCATACCGAACCACTAATCATCCCTACCGAGCAAACTTTATTTTTTCCACTTCTGTTCGACCATATGCGGATGATGGCAAAATAAACAACTTTGGTTTTGTATCCCATTCATTGTCTAAAATATTAGCCGATCAGTTTGATGATCGATATCTAATTGGTAGGCTATTATACAAGTGTTGGATATGAGATTAATATGTTAAAATTATTTGTGGTGAGCTAAATCTATATTTTCTCTTGTAGATGTCATCGGGTTACTAACTGGAGTGGGAGAAAAAGAAGAATGCAATGTCAATGGACACACACAGTTTAGGCTTGATGTAGAGTTACTGGATGAAGGGTACACTCTTATTCTGAGTTTGTTTCTCCCAATTTAGCCAAGTCAATGATTAAAAACTTAGGTTTAGAGCGGAATTTTTCTTTTTGTTTCTTTCATTTTGACAGGAAGGAAAAACTAGAATGTACACCGTGGGGAGATTTTACTAATGAAGTTCTGCAGCATGTGTCTCGTGTCCACACTGGTTCTACTATCTGCTCGGAATCTGAATCAAACGAGGGATCCCTTAACTAGTAAGGGATCCATAGAACAAATCGCACTTTTACCACTAAACTATACCCGCTTCAATGCGATTATTGTATATAAATGGAACTATCATTCAACTATGCAAAGTTAGGGAGTTTAAAGGTCTGATACTGTTTATTTGACACCATAGTTACATTGGGTTCCTTTGAACAATAATAAATCTAATTTTGTTCCATGTAATGGCATGGCAGGAAGGAAAAAAGTCTCTAATTCCATGTACTCTTCCCCTCTCCTGATTCATCTTGCAATACAAGAAGTGCAAGAGTTTTTGCAAATGTATGCAATTATATTGGTTTGAGTATAATAGAGTCTACATTTATTCCAAGTTTTATTGTATATGATAGCATTTATCTTTTTTTTAAAATATTTTTCACAGATTGAAAAGTGTTGGGATTCAGTTGGGCCAAACACCTGCTCGAATTGCTCCACAAATTGTAGTATCTGTGGCCGACGATCTACTGGCTTTAGATGACCACAGAAAAATAGTGGATTTACGATTTGGACCAACAGTGCATATATAGCGTAATGCATTGTTTTCTATTTCGTTTGTTTGTATTTTTGTCATTCTTACTATTCTTATCTTGATACTGTATATATACCTTGTGTTATTTATTACAGGAATCTATAGTGATTACTATGGCAGATATTGTAGATATGAGATCTAATCGTGGATGGATGTACACATCATGCAAACAGTGTAGCAAGAAAGTGGTTCCAGATGGAGAAGGTTTCTTTTGTGAAAAGTGCCAAGCTATCATAAAAGCTGTTATTCCCGAGTAATGTTAATGTGATATATCTCTTTCGGTGGTCACAATTTTCATACAAAAATATGTATTATCCATAGTAGAATCTAAAGTTGCAATTGTAAACACTACCAATGTTGAGAAGGCAAACCCATTTGGTAATTTCTCATCAGCTGATTGTCAAGTTGAGGTAAAGAGTAGCAAGCACAATGCTTGTTTCGTGGAAATCCCTTCTACTACATCTGGACATAATGGTGCAAAGAACGGTACTGAAAATATGTTAAATCATCCACTTGGTGGAAATCTTGAAGCTGATGAAAATAATACATCATTTGCAAGACGCCGTAGAGCAAAACGTAAACAAATCTAGGAAGAATAGGCTTTAGTTGATGATTTCAAACTTTCTGTCATGTTGCTAATATCATTTCTAGCTCTTATTCCTAATCTAGTGTTTTTAATATGTTTTTAGGTTATGTATTTATTTCCAGTTATTATGTGCGTTGGTCATTTTCTTAGAGACAATTATGCTTTCTATAATGGTCAAACAATTTCGTTGGTTTCATTTCATACTTATCTGTTTATTTTATGTAATTTACATGTCGTCCTAGAACCATTAAGAAAAATATGATTGATATTTCGTCTATTTTATTATTCATGCAATATTATATATATATTTTTTACCTACTTGTCATTATAAATAACATATGAAATAATGATGTGACTTTTGTTTTTTTTTCCCTATAGTCTATTGAGATGCTTATACAGACTTTAAAAAAAAATAAAATTTAAACTGCTAATAAAAATTTACTGCTTATAGCTAGGATGCATGGCATATGTATTTATTTGTATTATCCACTTGTTGGACTTCCTTTTTTTTTTTTTTTTGGTGTGGAGCAATGATACGCTTGTGTTGCAGTGGATTTAAAAATAGCTAAATCTATCCATATCTTACACACCATGTTCTTTCTAGGCCCACTAACAATTTAATAAATTTCGACTTAAGGTAGGGTGTTTGCGACAACAGTGTCAAAAAAGGCAAAAAAAAAGAAAGAAAGAAAGAAAGAAATTGCTTCTAATATGATAAATACTATAGATTTCAATTAGCCTATTATTAGCAATTAAAAAACTAAGCAAATTGATTATTTGCTCTATTGCCAACTTTGTTTACAATATTCCAAGCCACCACTAATTTTTTTTCCCTTTTATACAATAATTAATTATTCCCTATTTGGTATTCATTTTATTTTCGACGAATTAGCTAATGAGTCTGTTTAAGTCATTTGCCTGGGATTTGCACTATTGATTACAGGTGATTCAAATTTATATTTTATGTGGGATTGTGTAATTTCAATTTTTGACTGCATTATTTTGTATATTTCAATTTTTTTGGGTTGGTGCTCTCAAAGAATTTTAATTGTTGAAGTTAACATTAAATTTTTTCTTGTGTTTGAAATATCCTCTTTTCTGTTACATGTATACTTTTCCCAAGAAAAAAAGGTAACTATTTTTCTACATCATATTTACTTTTTCTGAATTAAAAAAAAAATTAACACACTACCCATGTATTGATAAAATGTTCTGATTAACCTACTTTTGGATATATTTTCCGTGTTATGTTTTTCTGTAATTGCTTATTAGGGTATGTTTAGGTTATTAAGATATTAATTTATTTGAACTGGTGCCAGCATGGTAGTGCATAATTAAGGGACGACAATCAATTTTTTTGAACTGGTGCCAAAAAAAAAAGAATTTAGTTCTGTTGCGACTATAAATAAGTAATAATATTATATGGAATTTTGTTTTTATGACTAACTGAAATTGATTACAAGAATTAAAAATAATTCCTTTGAATTTTTTGTTGGATAAATTATATTTTTTTCTTCAAAATAGAATGTGGGGAGGTCATGTAGATGGTAATGCACGAGGCTTAATTTACCTACGTGGAACAAATTTAATGCTTTGTATTTATAATTTTGATGGTAATATTTCTCACCCTATTCATATTTCGTGTTAAGAAATAATCTTTCAAATGCAGTTATTTTTCACTTGCATGTATTAAAAAAATTTCATGTTGAAAAATATGATCGATCAAATTTAATGCGTTAATATATGAGTTATTTTTTTCTAAGTATTGCTTATTAAGAAATAAATACATAACTCACACATAACTCACCCTATATTCCCTTTAAAATTTCTACATATATTACCTCAGGATATGCAAGATCTGCTTGTATATGTTGAAAAAATATTGCTGGATTTATTCGGCATTTATTTTCGTTCTTCTTCGTCAAATGCAGTTTTTATGTTTATCTACGTTTTAGTGTATCTTTGTTTTACATGAATATTAATTCATTCTCAACGTTTAGTTTAACTTATTATTCTTACTCACTCATTTCTTTAGTGTATATTAACCATGGCATAATAGATTATAGTATAATCATATTACATAAGGGATTATATGTTCTGGAGTTCTTTTTCTTTAAAAAAATTTTTCCATGTCTTTTATGTTTTTCTCCTTCAGTGCAACGTGAACACACAATGATTTTAATCAACCAGCATGGTAGTGCATAATTAAGGGATGGTAATTATTTTTTTTGAACCGGTGCTAAAAAAAATTATTTATGTTGCGACTGTAAATAAGTAATAATATTATATGGAACTTTTGTTTCTATGACTCACTGAAATTGATTACAAGAATTAAAAATAATTCCTGTGAATTTTTTGTTGGATAAACTTTATTTTTTGTTCAAAATAGAATGTGGGGAGGTAATGCCGATGGTAATATACGAGGCTTAATTTAGCTACGTGAAATTTAGCTTTTTTAAATTTATATGTTGATTTTTTTATCCTCTTATGTAATTGCAATTTTTATGATCCTCCAAAATAGTATAATATTTCTTGTGCGGATATGATCTTGGGTCTTTTTTTTGTGTGTGGCCAGATTACAATCTTAAGTCTAAATATATACTTTTCTTATCTATATTTTTAAATAGATTAGATTTCAGGTCACACGTTACTACATAATGTTTCTAAGTTCTTAACTTTGTGATTATGAAATATATTACGTAATGTATATTTAGATTATTTGCTCCAACCCCTTCTGCTACCATTTATGTAAATAAAAATATTAATTTTAGATCAAAATGGAAATACAGCGAAACAAAACTTGTAACATTGTGTATGCAATTTTTTCTTTTGCCATAAACAAAATTGGTTAATGTGGCTGGTTTTAGTAATAAATAAACAACTATAAAGATTTTTTTATTTATATCTAATTTATTATCTATAAATTTATTATCATATTTATATAACTCATATCCTATATTTATGCTTTGTAGTTACAGTCGTGATTTAACTAATATCTCCCTACCCGTGGCTTTCTAGGGGATATTTTATTTATTTTGCTTTCTAAAAACTTCCACTTCTCATTATCATGATCTCAGTTGCCTCAAAACTGATGGCCACATGAAGGAGGGAGCACATTCCATGCTTATCACAATGATGAGCATGGAGTGCTCATCACAATTTGGACCATCCAGATTGATTTTAGATGATTCAGATTGAATTTAAATTTTTTTACATATTTTAATCAATTTTTTGCTTTAATAGATACATAATTTAAAATAAATATAACATCATAACTAACATATCTTTAAAAAATAAATGTATCATTAAAAATTTGTATATTAAAAATTTTAAATCTAAACCATTCATATTAGATTTTGGATGGTTTAGATTGCATTACAGTGATGATCACATGGTGCTCATCGTTGCGATAAGCAATGTGAAGAATCATAATATCATCTCCCATTTTGAATAAAATTACAATTAAGTGGGAAGTTAAAGTAACTTCCATCACCTTTTACCCACTTTCTCATGTTTTTGGTAATTTTTATTTTTCATTTTTTGTGGTTAAAGCCATGATTCCTATAAAAAAGTTACGATTTTGTCAAAACTTTTTAAGAATTTTAAATCATATCATATCATATATCATATATGCAGTAAACAAAAAACCAATTCGGACCTGCTGGTTCAACCGGTAAACCGGTGAACTCGTTAGTGGACCGGTTCGGTTTGGATACTAAACCAGGAAGAAGTTGAATTGGTAGAGAGCCGGTCAAATCGGTGTGAACTGATGAAAACAGGTAAAAACCGGTGTAAATCAGTAATAAACCAGTTTGAATGATTAGGTTGTTATTAATCCTATTTTTTCTCATGCAGCTCCTAATATATCAGCTCCTATAGATTTAAATGAATTTTAATGATAATTTTGGTATCAATGATTATTAATTTTAATGAATGATGAACTATAAAGATCAAAATTCTCAATGTTGTTATACATTTTATTATTACAATCAAATTATTGTCATATTTTCTTATATTTTGTTATTAGTGATTGTTAATGTTGTTATATTTTGTTATTTTTAATAAAATTATATTATTTTAATATGACCGGTTAGATCCTGAGTTGACCCCGGTTCGACCAACTGACCTTTGAATCACTATCTCAATCGGTTTAGTGTTCGGTCTGGTTTTCTATTCCTTGCATATATGAGAAGTTAAGAAGGGGAGAATTTGTCGGATGATTCAAAAAGCCCTATGAACAGCCCTATATTAAGCTGTTTCTTCTTAATAACTTTTATGAGATACTCAAACTTCAGAGTCTTGTGAACCTACGCCTATAGGTTTTATTATGGTTCTGTCTACTCTGCTCTCTGTCTCATCATCTCATTGATTTTGTTGTTCTTATTTGGATACGTTTCTTCTCCATAGTGCTCACAAGTGGATCATCATCTCCACGATTTCTTGAATTTGGATGGCACAAAAAGGAGAGAGTTTAATTTCCATGATTTCTTTTTCTTTTTCTTCCTTCATCTTCTTGTAGGATTCATTTGTTGGTGACAGTAGAGGTCAACCATCTATTCAAAGTGATATTGAAATAGGAGTGAACACAAGGTCTAAGGAACAACATTAACTATGATATGGGAATGGATGCTTTTAATAAACATGTAGGTGCAAAATTTTTCATGTTATTCAAGCTTTTGTTAACTTAAAATGTTAATAGAGCATATAAGAATATTGCACGGGCACCTACAATACGATAAAAGAGGCTTTTTACTGTGGTTAACACGAGCTTTTCACGGTGATTTTGAGTAGGATGTCTATGTCATTGACATAAAAAAGTAGAGGACTTTATTGTATTGCACCTTATTGATATGTAATCATTTTTTTAAAAAAAATAGTTGAAGTATGTAATACAGAGTTCAAGCGAAAAATAAAATATATAAGATTATGCCCTTAAGACATTATAGCATTATTTTCATTTTTAATAGAATTTAAAAGGACTTGTATGCATTGTTGTTTCTTCAAATTTTTAATACTTAAGATTCATTATTATATTTACAACTAAAATATTTAATATTTATTTTACATTTTAGATTCGGAATAAAAATCTTGAATAAATATTTTAAATTTTAAATTAAGAAAAACATGAGAAATCAAATAACTATATTTTATGATCTCACTTTTATTTTAAACATACATATAGGATCTTACATTTAGAACAGGAAGTTATAACTAAGAAAGAATGAACACACATCCCATCCAATAATGATTTATAGTTTACATTGTTGATGGTAGTTGTTAAATTAAATTATACGGGTGTATTTTAAATCTAAAATTGGAAAAAATAAAAAATTTAAATAATTATTTATATATATAGGAGTGGATACTTGGTCTTCCACCAAGATTAAGTGCTTCAATCTTGTTTATACATAACAATATTATAAGTGAAGTCAATTTGTCTTTGTAATGATGTATGGTTAATTTTGATTATATTAGTAAAACATGTTAGAAGAGCATATAGAACATTTAAGAGCAATGACACTCTAAATATTTTGAAAATAATGATCTTGAATGATAGAAACATCACAATAAAGAACTTTCAGTATTACTTGCAAAGAAACTTTTTATAGTCTTATATCTTGAGCATATATATCAATTTTTTTTTTGGGTGACAGAAACACATATATTAACTAATTTAACTAATCACTATATAGTCATTGAACTTTTTATAATATATGAAGAAATACTAATTCAAACCTGTACATTGTACGGGTACTGTACTAGTTAGTAGTACAGGAGATGTCCTTTCTTAGAAAAATATTTGTGTGTAACTTTTTGGCATTTAATTCCATGTATAGTAATTATCTACTGCGCGATCTTTGTGTTTCCCGCCACTTCTCTTTAACCTTGTTAACATTGTTCTTGGCTCAATAGAGAGGGGGAAAAAAGGAATTTCAAGGGAGGGAATGGAATGGAAGGGGCAAGGAGTGAAGACATAGAAGCGAGGGAAAAGAAGAGGAGGAGAGGAGAGAGATTTTAATAATTCTTTGTTTGGATTTATTACAGGAAAGAGAAGGAGAGACATTTTAATAATAACTTATTCAGTACAAGAGGGGAGAAGATGGGAGCTATTCAAAAATTAACTATTTTACTTTTACAAATAAATTTTTTCTATTTTTTATTTTATTAATATGTAAATATGTACAAGGCAATTTACCAACTTAAAAAAAACATTAGATTTTGCTTTTGCCGCAAGCAAAACTTATTCAAAAGGGGAAAAAAATGAAATCTTATTTCTTTCCATAATGTTGTTCGCTAATTTTACTGGGTTTAAAAGAGAAAAAAATGGAGATAAATCTCTTATTAAAAATTTAATTAGTAGATGATATTTAAGAACTTTGTATAACTTAACTTTCTTTTTGTATAGTCTATCTTCTGTTGTGTGCGGTCATCTTCCATTGTGTCACATTTTCTCTTTGGACAACTGAACTTTTCTTTTGTGCAACCCATCTTCCCTTATCTGTAAGTTATCATCTTTATGTGCAAATTAATCCCTTATTTTTAAAATTTTAATTAATTAAAAGATTAAAAGATGCTTAGTGATGTTTTTATCTAGCTTAAGTTAATATTACTCTATAGACTTTTTCAAAAATATTATAATTCTTAATGGTTTTTAGGTCCCAGTAATTATTGTCATTTCATATTTTTCAACAAAGTTTTGATTAGTTTGGGTTTTTAAGTTGAATTGTTAAATACAGGAGGAGAAGGAAATTGAGTTTATTAGATTTATTAAGATTGCAAGACTAAGAGAGAAGAGTAGAGTGAGAGGGCCAAAGAGAGGATAAAAAGATAATTATATTATTTTACTAAGGCTAGTTATGAAATAAAATATTTTCTCTCTCATCTTTTCTTTAAAAAAACCCTGCTTTTCGATAGAAGACTAAGAAGGCGAAAGGAGGGAATGTTAGCCTCTCTCTTCTATAAAAATTGTTCCAACCAAATGAGGGGAGGAGAGCAACTGTAATATCCTAAGTTTTATTTAGGCCCAGCAAAAATTTAAAATATATATATAATTGAAAAAATAATATAATATAATATAATAATATTTTATTATAATATTAAAAAAAAAAGTCCAACTTTCCACCGAAATCGATGGAAAGTTCGAGGGGGCGGTGGAAAGTTGGGGGTTGAGTTTGAAAAACCCCATCTCCTAATAAATGTGTGGGGTGTTAAATGCCCCCCACAATTCATTTCCCCGCAGGCGCAAGAAGAAAAGAGAGAGAGAGAGAGAGAGCTGAAGAGTGTGTGAGAGAGAGGAGTATATCGGTGAAGGAGAGGGAAAGCTTTGAAGATATTTTAGGTATATAAAATTACTTCTCTTTATCAAACTTTCTTTATGAATATTTCCTGTATATTTTGAGCTTCCTATTTACATTATTACTATAGTAATTGGAGAAAATTTTGTGACTTATATATGATATAAGTATTGAGTTTTGACAAAAGATGACTATAGAAATTTAGAAGTAAATGAGTTGTTAATTTTAATCGGTTTAGATTTGTCTATTTGTTAGTTTTAGTATTTAAATTAATTTATTTAGTTGAAAATCTGTCATTTATGGGATATACCATATTTTACCGAGTAAATTTAAGTTAAATAATTTATTTGGATTGTTTGATATATTATTGAGATTTTAATCGGTTTAGTTTTATTTATGGGGTGACTGGAGATTTTAAAATAATTATTGTAGCTAAAAATTTTATTATTTATGGAAATATATATATATGGTAGTTGTACCATTAAAGTTTGATTAGATTATTTACTTATAAATATTTGAAGTATTATTAAATTTTTGAGAGTTTGATTTTGAGGTTTAAACTTAAAAAGAGAGTTTTTAGAATTTAGAAAATAATAATTTTATATTTAGAATTGTGGAAAATCCTTTTTATTAAGGTAAATAATTTGGAGGTGGTAAATAAATAATTTGGGTTGTTAGAATTTTAAGTTGTTTCTAAAATACTTAATAATTTTTGAGTTATAAGAGTTGCGAGAATTTAGAGTAAAAATTTAATTAAATTAGAAATTTAAATAATATAGAGAAGTTTAATTAATTAATCAATTAGTTTATATTAATATGTGATTATATTAATTGTGTAGATTAATTATTGGTTGAGCAAAGGATTGACCTTGTGGTAATCCTTAGTATTACTTTGACGAGAGGTAACCACTTTCCACTTGTTATATGTGCTAATATGTTGTTTGTGAGTATTTTGCTATCTTAGAATAATGATGTTCTATTTGGAACTTGAGTAAATATATTATACCTTTTGAGCTATGAAAATTGTTTTGTGAGATTTTTGAAATTGTGATTGAGAAGTTTGAAAAAGATATATGATTTATATCTTATGGATTATATTGGGAAAAGATTGAGACATTTTTGTTATATTGTGAATGGTTGGTTGTTATTTGAATTTTGGATTGAGCGCTATCCTACCACATGGTAAGGCCGCCATTAGTGCACATTGGTTGGCTTCTTCTTTCGTCCCCCATAGTGAGGGGATAGACCTTTGTGGCTTCTTATTCGTCCCCCAAAGTGAGGGATAGACCCATATGTTTGATTGATCCCCCAGAGTGAGGGATAGACTTATGTGGCTTGTGTGTTGACCCCTATAGTAAGGGTTTGGATGATTGAAATTATATTTTTATGGATATATCTATGTTTCTCGAGAATTAATAACTATCCCACTTGACACCTCATGAGCACGTGTTAGTATGTATGATAAGTTGAAAAGCTGGTTACTGAGGCATTTGTCTCACCCCATGGTTTAACATTTTCAGGTGATAGTTCAGGTGGTGGCCCATCAGGGAAGGCTCCGGAGGCATAGTATGCTGTTATAGCTTGTAAAGCCTCCCCGCTTTTGTTCTATGTGCTGACTTGTTATATATTGTCACATAGGGCTCATTTACTATCATGATGTAAAAGAATACTTTTAATTACTACTATCTGGTATGATAGGGCTGCGAGGAGGCCTGAGACATCTTAGACTCTGCATGTAACGCTCCTTTGAAAGTGTTGACTTTTGACTAATGAGCTCTATAGTTTATATTAAACTGATTTATCAGTTCGTACATTTGAAAATATAAGTTTGATTTGGGCTAATGGTTGAATGATATTTCTGGACTTTGAAAGTCCAAGGCCCAAGTGAACGATTGATGTGGCTCGTAATATAAGTTTATTTCCTTTAACCATGATAGCGATTTTAAAATTTTAAGGTTTCTTCTTTTCTATCATGATTAATCGTTCGAATAAATTGAAAATTTGATCTAAATGGGTTTTAAAAGAACAGTTGTCACACAACTCCCCTCCATCTCTTAAAAAAATGTCCCAACCAAACAAGAGGAGAGGAGCAACTTTCCTTCCTTTCTTTTGAAAATCCCGTACCAAACACAATGGAAGTACAAATATTACAACAATAACAACAAAACTTTATCCAACAAGTTAGGGTCGGTCAGTGTCAAATATTAATAAAAGAAAAACTCATTTTTCAATCATTTAACTTTTAGGGGGTGTTTGGCTTTTTTGCCAAACTATGGTTTGGTTTCCCAAACCAAGGTTTGGCAAAAAATTTGCCAAACACCCCTTTTTTTTTAAAAAACCAAGGTTTGTGGCAAAACCTTGGTTTTGGCCAACAAAACCTTGGTTTGGGATAAGCTTGCGGGGTAGCTTCTGAGGGGGAATTATTGGCTCCAACGGTACATTAGCTCACGGTTGCAGAGGTCCGTTCAGCTCACATTAGCTCACGGTTTGGCCATTCAACCCAGAACGCCTCTTCTCTCTCATTCATCGTCGTCGCCAGAAGGGGCCGTAGTGAGCGAAGGCCATGTCGGCGTGGTTGTAGGTGAGGTAGCTGATGGCTATGGTGGCGGGTCGGTTGGAGAAGATGTTGTCGTGGACCTGAAGAACTTGGTGAGCGGCGTCGGGGTCAGAGATGGTGACCATGCGGAGGAAGCCCATTTTGAGGTGGAAAACGCCGCCGATTGGGAGGCGAGCTTGGCTAGGCATCTGTGGGTGAGCTGGTCCATCATCAGCATGTTGCCAATGATGGGGAGAGGCCTTTTGGCCAGGCGGGAAGGGCGAGCACCAGCGAGATCGAGCGAGGAGGCCAAGGAGTAAGAGGAGCGGGATGATGAACAAGAGCGCCAAGGGCAGGGGCTGGTGCAGAGAATCCATTCGTACAGGTTTTGAGGTGCTGCAGCTAGGAGTGTTGCTGAGGCGAGGGAATATATAATGTGCCTTTATATAAACCCCAACGCAACTATATAGGAGTTCCGGTAAAAAAAAAACGCAGCTATATAGGAGTATTTCATTTTTCTTTTTGAAATTATTAATTGATTGATTCGCTGATGGATCCTTGTAGATAATGGAATACAATTTTATTAAAGCATGTGATCGTATAATTAAGGTGAATATAATACTATATGTTAGTTAATATAATTAACCGACGAATTGTGATATGAGCATGATATATGCAATGATATATAAATTAAAATGAAAAGGGATTTCATCTTTAAAATCTTTAAGAAATAATAATATTTTCTTTGGTAAAATAAATCATTTTCCTAAAAACATATTTATTTATAGGATTAATATATATACACACTAATTTTTATTATTTATATTATTTATACCTTATTTATTATGTTGCCAAAATATATATTATTAATAAATTTATTACTTAAAATAAACATATATTATGAAATATATCTTATATGTAATTATCATTTAAACTTATGTCCTTTTTAGTAAATTTCACATACCAAAAAGCACTTCTGACATTAATTATCCAAACACTCTCACTTTATCAGAATCACTTTTTTAGAAAATCTATTCTTTCAAAATCTATTCTCTCCAGAATCTATTCTCCATAAGCTATTCTGTAAACCATGGTTTTGCCTCATCCAAACACCCCCTTAACTTCATTGTGGCTCAATCCCTCAAATGTAACTCACTGAAATTCAGCCCATGAAGTTTGGCCCATTTAATAAATTGGTCTCTACTGTTAGTGAGTCATGCCTATGTGTCATTAACATAATTAAATATTGCCCACATGGCATCTTTGTCAGCATACATGCAAGATTAGATGTTTGAATGATTGGATAAATTTAAACAAAAAAAGAAAAGAAAATAGGAGAAGAACAGAAAGCTTCTCGATCTGCAAACTTCCCTCACCATCTCTGATCTCCATACTTCACTGCCGGTACCCACGCAAGAAAAAACTTACATTATGACTCATTAATGGTGTTTCCGTGTTTGTCATCCTCACTTTAATCTGCCACATCTATTATCCGGTACCTACGGGAAAAAAAAACATTCTCATGGAGAAGCAATGCTCGATAGTATTCAAGCACCATTGAACAGATATTTTTATAGCTCCTTGAGGAAGTTTAAATTAAGGAACTGAATCACAAACAAATTAAAAATTAAAAGACTCAAAGATTAATTTTTTTATTACTAATTCTGTAGTAGTATTACTTTTTATATCTCAAATGTGTTTTTGTGGGGAAATTCAAGGCAACATTAATGAGAAGTATACCCTCCAATTTAAAATATGAACATCAAATAACCAAATCACACGATTTAAAAACTTGGCTAAAATTAGTTTAAGACAATAAATATAAAAAAATTCTATTTATTTTTCTAAAACACCCTTATTTGTGAAGAGCGTAAGCGGAGAGAGAATAAGTGAAAAAAGAAAAAAAATGAGAGAGACATAAATTAATCATGAGTAAAAATGAAAAAAAATGTATTAAATGATTACACAAATCCAACTTATAACTTATGAAAAAATAAACCCCTTTAAAAATTTGTTGCTTATATTTTGAACAAAGAAGTAATATATATTGGAGCTTTTGACACAAGTCCGTTTGAAACAACAAAAACAAACACCTACAACGCAAAACTAGAACTACCACCAACAAAATTGAAATAAGGGAAAATGATTAAAAAAAAAAGAGCCTGGATTTATGAAATCCTAATTCAAAAAGCTAAAGGTTGGAAATGACAGGAAGAAAAGTAAACTCAAACTAGAATTTTAAAATTCAAGTGAAATGATAAAAATACCCTTTTATTTTTTTTATTTGAAAAACTTCAACTCCTCGCTGAAGGCCACCACCAGTGACCCTAGCCGACAGCTGACCACTGCCACCATTGATGGCCCAATAGTCACCTATTTTTTTGGTTGGTCCAAATGACAATATCACTTTCCTCAAATAATTTTCCGTGGCAAAAAAAAAAAGTTGTTGCCAAAATAAAAAAATAATAATTTAGACTTGTCATTTTTTAATCAAGAATTGTCATTCTTAGATAAATTATTGTCATGAGGTAGAGCCAAAGCAAAGGATTTAACTTATATATATATTTGCATTATAATGTTAAGAGGTAATAGGTGGCCCAATGCTCACCTATTTTTTTAGTTGGTTCAAATGACTATAGGATGGCCACCCTCACCACTTTCCTGAAATAATTTTCCATGACAAAAAAAAAAGGTTGCACCAGAGGAAAAAAAAAAACCTTGTTAATATCCGCCACATTGGTGGCCTACGTGGAGGCCAACTGCCAACAGGGTTGCCTGTAATAGCCTCTGTCGAAGGGTTGAAGTTTTTAAATAAAAAAAACAAAGAGGTATTTTTGTCATTTCACTTGAATTTCAAAATTTCAATTTGGGTTTACTTCCCTCCATATCATTTTCAACCCTTAGCTTTTTGAATTGGGATTTCACAATTTCAGGCTTCTTTTTTTATTATTCTCCCTTGAAATAATGCAGAACCAGTAGCAAAGCTAGAACCAATTTGATAGAATACACTTACTAAATACAAATCTAGTTGTATAGTCCTCTGATCATATTTATAAGACACTTTCACTATGTTTCACACATATTAAGAAAAACTTTAAACTGTATTAACTCTCCATTAAAATATGACAATGCAACTTTCCAACTTTATCGCTATTTAATATATACACCTTTCAAAAAATAACTATATACATTATGATAAATGAAGGACAATACATTATTTTTTGTAAAAATTTAATGAAGTGACTTATAAATAAGACTAAGAAAAACCTTCTCTCACTACCATATAAATAGAACCGGAGGAGTGCATGTGAAAGATGACAACACTCCTAAGATGGGTGTAGACAAGGTGTTTATGAATTTTAGTAATGGATAACTATTTTATAAATTTTTAAAGAGAAAATTGGGGAAAATTGCTTATTGAAAAACTAATTAGGAAAAAGCACCTAGAATCATGTTAAGGAGGACAAAGATTATTTAGAAGAAATAGATTTGGCACAAGAAATCATGAAACTACTATTAATAAGTACCACGTTGACTAATTTGAATAAACTAAGAAAATTTGTTAAGTTAGGTATTTATAATAAATACATATTATCTTTCTTAAAATACCCTTACTAATCATTTGTATTAGCTAAAACTATCATTTGATAAAATATTTATATATATAACTACTACAAAGATTGTTTTGAAAAAAAAAAGGATAAATATGAGAGACAAAATGAATTGAAGTCTTCTATGTAGGATCAAATTAAAAGTCAAATTAGTTTTTATATGAAGGAATGGAGGTAGTAATAAATGAGAGAAAAGGAAGAAAAGTGGACCACTTTGTGCTCGATTACGATCTTCTCTTTATGTCTATCAATGACAGTTTGTTCTACGGAAGCTTCGGTCTATTCATATATAGACCAATTCATATGATCTCGTGATTTGCCTGTTTCTAGATTATTTGAAACATTAATTAGTAGTTAAAATAGGAGCAAAGGATTATAATAAAAAATGGAATAAAAGTTAGGTTCTATATTTTTCTGTTTATTTAACATTCAAAATACATTGTATGTAATGAATAGAACACTGGGCAAGTAGCTTTGTAGTCATATGAAGATCTGTCTTTGAAAGAATAGTTAAAATCTTGCCATACACTAAGGCATTATCAATTTGTAGATTTTTTTTGGGATAAGTTGCTAGTAAACATGCAAATTAAACTATATATAAATATATATATATATATATATATATCTTCTTTTGGATGCTTTCTACACACAATTACACATACTTTCCTGCATTAGCCACCAGTCACACCTGATGTGTCCGAAGTCTCACCTAAGAAACAAGTCTGTGAAATATCAAACTACATGGATAACCATATGAAGGTTAGTGAATTGTGATTTCGTGGTACTCATTTGATCTTATTTACAAGTTACTTCAACCAGGTTTCCTACATTAGCCGCCAGTCACATCTATTATGTCCAAAGTCTTTTCTAAGAAACAAAGTCCATGAAGCATCAAACTACATTAATAATTGTATATGAAGGTTAGTGAATTGCAATTTCATAGTACTCATTGGATCTTATTTATAAGTTACTTCTAGCATGTTTTATTAGAACTAAAAAAAACATTAAACCCTCTTAATTTTGATTTAAAATTTAACAGCTTCCCAACTTTCATCCTATTTTAGTCACTTTTAAAATTAAGAAAAAACCTTAAATCTTATTAATTTCGTCTTAAAATTTAACAGCTTCTCAACCTATTTAATATATACACACTTTACGAAAAAATAATGTCTACACAATAATACATGAATGATAAAATAGTATATTCATAATTAAAATATGAGCTAAAATGCAGATTTATCCGAGAGAGGTTTTGGAAGTGGCAATAGAACTTTCCAATATGAGGCGTGGTAGACGCATGAGCAATTTTTTTCCTGTTTTAAAGAATAGTTGTAAAGGTTATGAATAAGCCCTTGTTAAACTGGAAAGGTTGCCAGAAGATCACAAGATGTGGAATAGGGATGTGTTTGGGAGAATAGAAGTGAGAAGAGAGGACTTCTCAATAGACTTTATGGCGTTCAGAAGAGCATTGATAGAAGAGGAAATCCTTTCCTCACTCAGCTGGAAAAAGAACCTAAGGAGGAGCTGCTGATTACTCTAACACAGGAGGAAATATTGTGGTAACAAAAGTCCATAGGAAAATGGATTGAAAAGGGAGATAGAAACATAAAGTACTTCCATTCTAAGACCTTAATTCAAAGAAAAAGGAACAGAATAAATATGTTAACAGCGAAGCAAGGAACTGGATTAAGGAGGAAAAGGAAATAGTGAAGTTTTTTCAGACTTTCTATGAAAATTTATTCGCTGGAGAATGTGAAGATAGGGGTTGGGTTGTTACTCAGCAGCGTGGGGGGAGAGTGGCAGATGAAGATTTGCGTTGGGTGAGAAGAGATACAAATAGAGGAAATTAAGAGTGCCGTCTTCCGAAGGGGAAGTTTTAAAGCCTTAGGAGAGGATGGATTCCCAACTGTTTTTTATCAGCAAAGTTGAAATATGGTTGATTTGGTGATGGAAGTAAGGGGAAATCCTGAGAAGGTGGATGAATCAAATAACACGTTGTTAGTGGTTATAGCGAAAGTTGAGCATCTTGAAATGGTTTATTAGCTTCGTCCTATTGCACTTTGTAGTGTGTTGTATAAAGTGGGGACTAAACTGATAGTTAACATATTAAAGCCTCTAATGAATAAGCTAGTGTCTCCTCATCAAACTAGTTTTTTTTTATAAAGAGGATATATACATAATGGGCCTGTTTGGATCACCGTTGGAGGGACCAAACATGCCTTAAAATTGACAAAATTGTAGTTTATGGGTGAGTTGGAGTTTTTGAGTTGTTTGGTTTGATTTTTTGTCCAACCAACTTTTGCTTTAAAAGTTAGTCGTACGGGAAAGTTGAAATTTTTGGCTTTTGCAGTTGCACCGTGAAGAGAGAAAGCAAATGAGGATGAAAAGAAAGATAAAGTTATTTAATTGAGTCATATCTTAATCTAAATTTGATTTTTCTTCAGTAACAATTTTTTTAAATTTATCAAACTATATACATGTGATATACTATCTTAATTAGGTTTTTAACATAAGAACTAATAGAATAATTTGAAAAGATTATGAAAACTAAATAAATTGCTTGATTATATCGTATGTTACATCATCTTTCTAAAATATTTATACATATCACTAGATTACAAATAAATTTATAAGCCAGGCTCATTAGTTCAGAAAAAAAAAATGTTACCATTTTCAGTTATTTACATCTAAATTTTCCTTTTCATTACTTATTCAAATTTCAAACAATTTTTAATATAAAAGTCAATCCAAACATAAATCACATTATGCTGACTTTTATCTTCACTTACATTTGTACAAGTCAAATGAAATAAAAGTCAGTTTTGCCGCTGTTGATCTAACGCACCCAATATAATCATTACAAAGGAGATGTTTAATGATGGAGAAAAAAAGGTTATATGCTGTAAAGATTGATTTGAAAAATGCATATGATAGAATGTCTTGGGTGTCCGTGGAAATTGGTTTTGATGACCATACAGTTAAAAGATTATTAGAATGTGAATCAGCACTTCAAGTGTGGTCATCATGTGGAATAGAGAAAAAAGGAGGTGTGTTCAAACCATCAAGAGGATGAAGGCAAAGAGATCCGTTACCCCCGTATCTTTTTGTATTGGGGATGGAAAATTATCCCATATGATTACGGACAGTGTTAGTTATAACGTGTGGAGACCTTTGAAACTTCGAAGGAAAGGCACACTAATTTCTCATCTAATCATTCGCTGATGATCTCCCGCTTGTTTGTGAGGCCAATGTTGATCAAATGTGCGCTACTTTGGAAATTTTGGATGACCTTGTAAGGGTGTGAGGTCAGAAACTAAATGCTCAAAAAGCTAGCATTTGTTTTTCTGGTACACTTCCAGACAAACTCAGAATGAGATGCGTGAAGTTCCAGGTTTTAAAAGGGCTAACAATTTGGGTAGATGCCTTGGGGCCCATATTGTGAAGGGTAGAAGTTCAAAAGACAGATTTCAATTTTTAATAGATAAAATTCAAGATAAACTTAGTAGCTAGAAAAAAACAATCATTGTCACTTTACAGAAGATTGACATTTGTACAATCGTTATACCAACAGGTGTGAAACATCAAATGGAAAAGATGCAGAAAGATTTTATATGGAATAGTGAAGAGGAGAAGAGGAAGATACATGCAGTAAGCTGGGAATTATTTTGTAGGCCGAAGGACAAGGGTGGTTATGGTTTGAAAAATATCAATGTGACGAATGACACACTATTGAGTAGAATTGGGTGGAATATTCTGATTAAACTAGAGAGTCTCTATTCTCAGGTTTATGGGGAAAATATGGAAGAAATAAAAACTCGAAGAAAGAATGTGTTGCTGTTGTAAAAAAAAGACTCAGCTGTGGAAAAGTTTATCTCCAATGTGGCCTCATATAGTTGGTTGTATATAATGGGAGATAGGAGATGGAATGAAGGTTAATTTTTGGGATTACATATTGGCAGGAAATGGAAGAAAGTTGATTGACATGTGGAGGGTTCCAATTCAAAAAATTGGTTTAAGCTGCAAAGTGAGTAGAATGGTAGCAGATGATGGTGACTGGGATTTTAATATAGTCAAAGATGTTTTATCTGAAGTTAAAAAATGATTTGGTTCCAAATGATGCTTCTTGGGGGCAAAATTTGGAAGTAGAAAGGAACTAAAAGATATTGTTGAAAACTTGATGTATGTGCTAAGGGACTGTAGGGTAGCAAGGAGGCCGTGGGAACAGTTAGGAGAGAGGAATGTAGGAGCAGAATTCTTCCAGAAAGAAGGTAGAGAATGGTTGATTTGGAATATAAGCAGATGCAACATGAAATGGGTCAAAATGTTTAGTGTGGCGTGCTGGAAGCTTTGACATTGGAGAAACAGGAGTCTATTTGAAGAAGATTTTGTGATTCCTAATGATTTAAGAAGGGTTGTGGAGAAGGAATTTTAAAGCAAAGAGGCAAGAGAGGAATATGATGTGTTGGAGAAGAGGCAGATAAGGAATATAAGCTGGAAGGAGCCTGCAGTTGGGTGGGTGAAGTTAGATGTAGATGGTGTGTTGTTGTCAGCATGTTGAAGAAAATGCAGGATGGGGAATTTTTTGAGTCTATTTGTTAAAAATTGTACAATCTGAGTTGTATAGTTTTACATAAACCAGAATTATTCATATATATATATTATATATATAAATGGAGGGGAACTACTGTGCTGACTGTTTAGCAAATCTTAGCTTAAAGCAGGACAGTGGTGGTGGGTATATAATGATTGGTTGGAAATCATTACCTTCAATTAGTATGGGTTTAAATTTAGATTTAGCTTCAACTATTTTTAACGATTTCATATAGGGAGCCTATTTCTAAACTTGGGTCAATTTGTTTGTTTGGACCTCTACCAATTCGGGCACGTTCACGTTGTTTAATATCTTGGGTCTCTTATTTGGGCTTTATTATGTCTTAGGTTTTTTTATGGGCACTTTCCTAGGTCTTAGAATAAGCCGTAAGATCTAACAAAGCCCAAATAGTTGGTAGATGACTGGCTTCCTAAAACATGATGTGTTAGATTCGAATCAGGCTATGTGCATAAAAAAAAGCTTTGGTAGGAGAGGAAAAACCCACTTCGGTGATGTCTACATCTCGGAAGATTAGTCTTTAACTATCAGTTGGGAGATACTGCTCAGTTTCTTTTAAAAAAAAAGAAACGAAAAGAAAAAACAAAGAATGAGCTATGAGAAATACCGAAATAGTGTATTTACCCATTAAAAAGAGCATAACAAGTGGGTTTTGGTGTATGTGTGTGGTTTGGGCCCTGAAATTTTTTTTTAATTCAATGTTTTTTTGCTATGCATAAGTATCCTCCTAAGGAAGGTAATCATATTCGAGATATTGTCAAATACTAAATATGAATACCTCTTTCAATAGGAATTTAAATCTTTTTGAGTTCAATATTATTCTGAAAGTTTCAAAACATAACAATGTTGCCCCTGTCCTGTGAAAAAACTGATACTGACCATTAATATTTTTCATATTAAAAGGCAATATTGTTCCATTTTAATACTTCCAAGGTAAAACGAGCTGAAAAAACTTATAAGCCACTATTGCTTTTGAATGAAAACTTTTAAAATAAATTTATACTTTAACCCCCTTTTATATTTTATGCAAAGTATCCTATTGTTGAAGATAATTCTATTTTAAGTCCATTTAAGTACTAAATGTAAGAAATTTTCTAATTTTGACAAACACAATTTGAATTTTCTATAAACGTCATGCAATGAAAGTGAGAGATAAAGTTTTTTTAAAAATATGATATGGCACCCCTATTGATTATTTTGATCTCTTTCATCATAGTTGATGCATGACAACCAATAAAAACACAAAACACAAAAAGCAAAATTGGCAAAAGAAGCCCAAAATTTCATGGACGACCTAAAAACGAGCATAGCATAAGCAATTTATGCCCTTTTTTTTTTGAAGTAATCAACGAAGATTAAGCAATTATAATCGACATAGATAATGCATAGCCTGTATCGACGTCACTGTTTTGCAATGATGTATATATGTAGGCACTGTTGTTGTTGTTAATTAAAATATAATAATGACTTAGCTCCCATTGGTCCAGATAAGTCATGAGGGGGATTTTCTTAAAAAATTAAAAAGAAATAATCGTGTGCAAATTACATTTTTCAATGAATTATAATAAAACTATATTTTAATCAACACGATTGGCGTGGTATATATCCATATTGGTATAAATATAGGCATTTTATGTCAAAAATTTAAATTTGATTCGTTACATTGTGAGGAACTAATCCTCTCATTAAAAACAGTTCAACTCCTGTTGAATCAATTTGGTAATTTTATTGTTACTCAACTTAACCTGACCTAATATGAATATAAAATAACTGGCCAAATAATACATACATCATACAAATTACAAAGTAAGTATATTAGTTTGTAAGGAACTATATTTTATCCACGAAACCTTACATCTATTGTGACATATTTGTAAAATATGCACTGTTGGCTATCGAAACGTAATTTTGTACTATTGTCAATTTCAAATAAATAAAAA